>NW_024879208.1:74630-97130 GCF_018340385.1 Cyprinus carpio | reverse complement strand
GTGATCAAACCAACTGTACAAAATATGAGCCAGTTCAGAGTGCAGAAGTGGCACAGGTGACTGAATGATTATACAAATAATAGATGCAAACTATCAGAGAAGGAGAGGAGGAAGAGTACGTGTAAGACGTGGAGGATGAGGAGAGAAAGAGTAAGGTTTAGAGAGAGAGTGATCAACCCAGCTAACAGAATTTTGTTACAAGAACGTTCTCCAAATATTCAGCATTGGTTCTGGGAAATTAAAAAAATGTCCAGTTTTCTTGATGTTAGAGGAATGTTTTTTTTTTTTTTTTTTTTTTAAAAAAGGTATGATGTTCCTCAAACATTCTTTCAACCTAATTTTGATTTAAAATTAAACAATCTAGGAACGTTGATTTGTAACAGTCCAAAAAACATAAAAATATCCATTTTCCTTAATGTTAGTAGAATGCTATTTAAAGGTTAGTATGATGTTCCTGAAACATTCTTTCAATCATTCAAACACCTGCTGTTAACAACCACTGAAAGAAAGAGACATAAGAACACAAACTACAACTTTCTTCAGTCAAAACTAGAAATTTTTTATGTTCCCAGAACCAACACTGAATATTTGGAGAATGTTCTTGTAACAAAATTCTGTTAGCTGGGAAGGCTGGACCAGGGGGGTTTTTTTCTCTGTCTAGCAAAAAAAAGACAACATTATTTTTGATGTGGACAAAGCTTCAGGCTGGACTCAGGCACAAAGACATGATGTGAGTCAGAATGAATCTCCCCTTCACCCTGATTTTAAAATTGCAAACTTACTGTATTTGAGTATAATGTAACATGCTATTAATTTAGAGTTTTATTTGACCTTTTTGGCCTTTGCAGTTGGACTGCAATATTTTTTGTTATATCCAAGTGCTGAATATATACAAACATTCAGTACTATTCAATATTACACTATTAATACTGTTTTCGAAGTACATACAGTAGGCCTATACAATATATTCACCTTACTCAGTTGCAATTACTATACTTTTTACAGAGTTAAAAAATTGTTTGCTCAATACAATAGCACTGTTTGATTTTGAGTGCAAGTAAAATGGTTTTGCAGTGATTGTTTGATTTTGATGGAAGAGTCAGAGAACTTTGGACCAAAGTTACTGTTTGCAGGTGAACTCTTGGTGATTCACATCTGGGTTCAGTCAGAACAGAACTGTTTTTAGCAGCTCTAGATGAAGTGCTAATGTAAGAGTCTGAAGAATGTACTCTGAGCTGCTGTCACCATATGTTTGCTTGCAAACAGTAACTTCATCCATTCTGTGTCTTAGGTTCAATTTAAAACATTAGCCAATCTAAACACATAAAATGCTATAGTATGCCTGACACTTTTGAACGGACTAAAAACTAATACAGTATTTAAGCTAAACAAACATAGAAGGATCGGTGCATGAAACTGACCACGAACATCAATTTAAATGAACAAAAGACAATAATCACCAATACACGTTCACACAGTTAACTTTATTTAAAGGTTTCACTGATAAAATATGACCCTGAGTTGTTAGAAAAGAAATGTATACTGACATAACTGCGAGATGACTTAAGTAGCCGATGAATCAGTTCTTTGAAACTGTCCAAATGAATCATTTCACAGAAGTGAATCAGACTTTGCATTACTAACACAAAAAAGGGTTTGTAACAACACAACACGGAAGGAGCATATACTTCACAAAAAGTGTGGAAATGTGAGTCTTTTTATATTGGGTATCTGAGCATGCGTATAATCAGAAGTCCATTGATTTAGTGCGCTGCCATGCATGAGTATTTTGGGATATGGATCCCCAGGGGGCCAGGGAAGTCTGAGGTGTATGCGGGTTTTTGTATTTCCCTGACCTAAAAGTCAAAAGGGTTTTTGAATGGGGGAATTTAGTTAATGTGTTCAACTGAACACTTTAAAAAAAAAAAAAAAAAAAAAAAAAAAAAAAAAAAAATTTTTTTAATTATAATAAAATAAGTTAAACCTTTAGATAAAAAATTATATTAAAGAATAATACGAAAACATATGCAAAAACAGGCTTGATGTGTTTTTAAGGAGAACCTTGTTAGTTATCTTGGAAGCATTAGGCTTTAGGATTTGTATTCCTAAAACCCATATTATTGTTTTATTTAAAAAAAAGACAATCGGTCATGCGTTGTGTCGAATACCCAGTCGGCCTTCATCATAAAATTATGAACCCATCTTCATTCTGGGAATGTGCGTTCCCCCTCTGGGGAGGGGGAATGGGCTTAAAAAATGTATCAGATAATTTCTGAATTTACGCGATAACATATAAATGAAAAAAATTAAGGGAATTGTTTTTTTTTTTTTAAAAAAAAAGTTATCTTTTAGTTTTACCAAAAATAGGATGTTTGAGCAGTACACACGACTTTTTATTTCATACGGGAACCCGGAGGACGCCCTCCGCAAAAACTCCACATATGCACAGTAGAAGAATGCCCCAGGAAATAAATAGGACAGAGGTATCCATGATCGCTGTAGCTGTTAAAACGCAGATAGAGAAATCTTGACTGAGGAAACCTGAAGACAAATAAACATGCAATGACAAAAATAGGTCGTGTTTTTCAAGCAATCTTGGGGATTTTTTAAAAAATAAAGTATATTTTAAAGAATGGTAATGCATAGCCCTTTTTCACTGTTATAATGCTATAAAATAGTATGATTTTTGCCTTATTCTGTTCAAACCACATTGATCTCCTATAAAAAAAAAAAAAAACTTAGGACCCAAAAAATTTTTTTTAGGTGCCACAGAATAAACAGTTTTTTTTTTTTTTAGATTATTATTTATTTATTTACATTTCAATCATAATTCTGTTTTTGTCTCATCTTTTCTTGACTTTATCAGATTTTAATCCATCTTGGGATGCCCGGGGAACAAAGGTTCACTTAAATGGGAACAAAATGTTTTTTTCCACGAAATCTACAGCAAAGAATTGTTCATTACCAGAATTGAAGTACCCGGAGCATAAGCATCACTTGGCCACTAGGTAGCGGGGGCCCTCTACATGAAATTTTCAGTAAGTTGTACTGTGGATCTCTTATAAAATACCCTACCTTTGATGTTAATTATGTTTTATGTACTATATTAGTAAAGAAAAAAGATTAAATGGGTTCACTTGTTGAACTGGGGCTAAAAACCCTCCCCCAAAAGGGGCCCCAAAACTGATTTTTGATTTTTTTTTTAAAATTGGAATAATTTTAAAGCTGGTCTTTTCATAAAAGTTAAAAAGCACAGACTTTTCAATTACGGGAGCGTTACTTCAAATAATGAAGTTCAGCATTAAAAAAAACACAGACCAAATCTTTTTTAGAAGAAGCCATTTTTTAATTATTATAAACGGGTTTTTTAAAAATTTTCCAAATCCACAAGCTGACACTTTTTTGTTTGTTTTTTCAGGTGTTTTTTGCTTTCCCCTTTTTTCCCCCGCATTTCTTCTCCCCGCCCCGCGGGGCTCGATCAGACTGTGGCGGCGGGACTGATTTTAGAAAGAGGACGTCTGAAAAATTCCCTTTTTCCCCAAAAAAATTTGATGTATTAGAATAGGAACATAACAAAATTGATCGCAAAAAAAATTAGGAAAAAAAAGGCATTACATTTAAAATTTTTAAATTTTAACGGAAATGTATCCCCGATAGCAATAAAACTTTGGGGTGATTCCTGAAATCGCTGTCGGTTCAGTCTCGTCTCGGCACGGTGAGAAATACTGACCAGAGCCGCGGCTGACTCTACAAACACTCTGCTACAGAACGCTTTTTTCTCTATGGCGCATCTCGGCTGAAAGCTGTTGTACACGCGCAGCTCCACACTCGGTGTTGTGTCTATTACCTTCGTCCCGAGTCGTTTTATCACAGACGGGGCGCTGCTACAATGAAGCAACAGCCGCCTGAGAAAACTTTTTTAGCGGTTAAATCCTGAGTAGCTTTTTCGGCGGTATCACCCCGTGGCACCTCAGCAAAAACGTCACTCGAAAATAATACTTATGGTCGCAACATGTGATGTGTTTGTCGCAGTTTGGAGTCCCTGTAATATGGTGAAAAAGCACGTCAATAAATAAATCTTTGTTAGGACAACAGGTTTGTAAAACGCTCTTACACATGTAAAATTCTGTATTGCACACTGCTACTGTATAACATTTACTTAAGCTCAGCCGATTTTTGTCGCACTGTACAGTGTTATCCAAACCTGTTCCAGATTGTAGAAGGAGCTGCTCATTCAATGTTCGCCGTTCCTCAACCATCACTCCACACAGTAGCACACAAATGTGTCATCAACGAGACTATCGTTCTTATCGTGGGAAGACTAATTTAATCGTGGGAGAATTTTTTGTCCGCAAACGATAATATCGCCCATCCCTAATCCCTAACATCCTCCCCTTTGGTCAGGTCAATGGGAACAAACAAACCATAAGTGGAGAGACTGAGGTTCTCCAGCTCTGCAGGCCCCCCCAAAAAAAAAAAACAAAAAAAAAAAAACACACAACACCCAACCAACCACAGATTTGAGTTGAAAACGGCTTGTAGTCCTTTTCATTTTACCTCAATCAGGGGTTCAAAGAAAAATAACACTAATACAAAAGTAACAATAAAAACAAACAAAGAAACATTACCTCGGAGGAGGGACTGAAAAAAAAAAAAAAAAAAAAAAAAAACACCCCAACCACACACAACCAATCTTAAAAGGTGGAAAAAATACCAAATTACCTATACATTTAAAAGAAAATAAAACAACATAACTTTCCTCACTCCCTAAAAAACCTTTAAACAGGAGAAAACGCATGGGTATCCTCCAATCTTACCTTATCCACATGCTTTAACTCGACTATTAAGCAAAGCATCAACCTTAGGAAACATTAAAAATAACCCCAACAAAGAGCACAACAAGCGCATAAAGCACTCATGGCCTGGAGACTCACCTCAAACGCCCCATTATCGCTTCCCCTTCTCTCCATATGCTCTCTCAAGCTAATTTATAACAAGGGGGGGGGTACTAGGAGGCCAGCAACACACACCAATCAGGACAGCTGCGATTCAGGTGGAAGAGTGCAGCTGATCATTAGCCCATATACTGCAAAACGCATTATGTAGAGAGAGAAAGGGAGAGAAAGTTGTTAAAAAAATACAAACACCAACAACTTTGTATCAATGATAGACATTAATAACTATAAAAAAAAACTTTAATTTTCTATAGCGCCTATAAAGGTTTCATCTCAAAGCGCTTCCTAAAGTGCATAGCACAAAAACAAAAAGAAAAAAAAATCTATAAAAACAAATAAAAATACATTGAGATTGACCATCAGAGAAACATATCACATATGCTAACCGGAAAAAAATATGTTTTAAGAGAACATTTAAAAATACTAAGGGATTCAGCCTGTCTAATTTCAGTAGGAAGAGAGTTCCAGAGTTTAGGTGCCACAGAAGAGAAGGCCCGGTCACCCATAGAGCGTAAATGAGTTACAGGAATAGTTAAAAAGCCAGAATCCGATGAACGAAGATTACGCATTGGGGTGTAGACAGTTAAAAGTTCAGTCAGATATTCTGGAGCTAAACCATGCAGGGCCTTGTAGGTAAGCATAAGAATTTTAAAATCAACGCGAAACCTGACCGGAAGCCAGTGCAAGGACTCCAAGACTGGAGAGATGTGCTCACTTGTCCTGGAACTTGTCAGGACTCTGGCAGCTGCGTTTTGACAACAATTAATACGTCATTAGATGTAACACCCCCACCAATAAACTTTTCCTATATTCCCCTTATTGAACCTTTATCATTCCCCGCCCACTACCCTAGCAGTGCTCCGCAACCACGTTAATCAATGCCTTTCTATGCCTAATATTCAGATTGTACTCGTTGTACAATTAGCCCATCGCTCACCGTTGACTGCCAGTCTTCAGTCATGTTCTCAATGAAACAGACTCTAGGTTTATGTCGATGATCATGGTTGAATAGTGTAACAGTCTCACTGACTTTGCGTGATGACATAATGGCCCTGCAAACTGGGTTGCTTGGCAACAAGCACCACGAAGGCACAGGCAAAAGCCAGTCACCACACTTGCAAGTTTCCTTTTGCCATTTTTTTTTTTTTTTTTTTTAATTAAACTGTTGCTTCATTTTCTTCTGAACCACAGATAGATGAGCCTTGGCTACCTCACACGCTTTATGAAGAAGTCTCTCTCTTCTCTCTCTGAAAGGAACTCACATAATCCAAGAGAGCCACAGAAGACAAACTGTTTCATCAGCAAACGTTCAGATAACAGTTTCAATGGGACCCTTAAACGGTGTGCCCGAACCGCAATTTCTCCGACAGACTAAATCCAAAAAGAGTCCTGAAACTGCTTCTCCTGGCCGCGAAACATCAAAAAAGGGCACAGGCCCCTCCAACCTCAGTCCTTTCTTCTGTCTGCAAGGCATATGCGAGAATCATAGTTTTAAGGGTTGTGATGGAACCTTTCCAAGGCTCCCTGTTTGATTCAGGATGATAAAACATTTAACATTTAAGCATTTAGGCAGACGCTTTATCCAAAGCGACTTGACAAATTTAGAACAATAGAAGCAATCTTCCTACTTTTGTATAGGGCAAATCTGCAGGACCGGGTCGTTGTAGCAATAATGGTCTTGTGAAGGCTTAACTGCATGATCCATCACAAAACGTCCTAAGGTTTCTGGCTGTCCTCGGAAGGAGTTATGGTTGACTAACCCAGCATCTATAACCCACCAGCCACCCCTGATCATCTTGAGCCTCACATTCTTGCCTTTTTATTTCCAAATCCAACTCTCAAAGCCTAATCTCCAACATAGGATTATGAGGTTGCACCACCTCAGGTTCCAAAAAAAACTGCAGGTGCAGATATATCTGCTACAACATCCTGAGGTTTCGTGCCATCATTATCCTCTGAACCCTCTGCCAAAATACCTGCATCCACTAGCTTCTCATATAATTCCTCTTTTACAACCTGTTTAGTAGCTTCCCTCACAACTCTAATATTAAAGAAGTCCGCAATTGATAAATCTTTTCCTGCAGCAGTCAAAAACCTCTGTCGTAGGAGAAAGAGTGAAGGCTTTCAAATCCAATTTCAATTCCATTTCCCCTAACTAGGAGCTCCTCCTCATCCGCCTTTTGCACTATGAAGAACATCCCAAACAACAAACAAGAGAGAAAAAAGGCTTCACTTACGTCATACCGGACGATGCCCCCAGTTGTTACGTCCTACCTGGTCTAGAGGTAAATGGGAATGACAAACCAATGTGGAGAGACTTTGAGGTTTATCCAGCTCTGCAGGCCCCAAAAATCACAACCCAACCACAGATTTGAGTTTGAAAACGGCTTGGAGACCTTTTAATTTTAACTCAATCAAGGGGTTCAAAGAAAAGATAACACTAATACAAAAGTAACAATAAAAACAAAACAAAGAAACATTACCTCGGGAGAAGGGCCCAAACAAAGAAAATCCTAAAAAAAAAAAAAAAAAAAAAAAAAACACCACACACACACACACACACAATACCTCCACCTAAAAAGGGGAAATATACTAAATTACCTATACATTAAAAAAAAATGTTTTACAAAACAACATATAACTTCCCTCATTCCCTAACTAACCTTTAAACAGGAGAAAACATATGGGTATCCTCCACCCTACCTTACCCACAAGCTTTACCTGATTATTTAGGAAACATTGTAACAAACCCAACTAAGAGCACAACAAGCACGATCAGCACTCATGGGCCTAGAGAGCAGGACAACCTCAAACACTGTGATGTCACTCCCCTTCCTCCATGCTTTCTCTGCTATTTTGTACTAGAGGCCAGCAAACATGCACCAATCAGGACAGCACATTCAGGTGGATGAGTGCAGCTGATCATCATTAGCCTATTAAGCACAAACACGCAGGTAGAGAGAGAAAGGGAGAGAAAGAGAGCAAAAATACAAACACCAACAACTTTGTATCAATGATAGACAACAATTAATACGTCATTAGACGTAACAGTGCGTTGTGTTAGACAGGGTGTTCCCTTTCAGTCGGTTACTCTCGATGTCACGTCGATGACCGATGAATTGGGAGAGACCTCTTGCTTAGAGAGACCAGTCCATTTCGAGTGTAACTAAATAAGCCTATGCACAATGGCATGTGATGATTGCATCCAGCTGCCGCTGATCACAGTGTGAGCATAAAAAGGCAGCAGGTGCAACTCATACCAGCTTTTCAATTCGGGGCCGAGCGACAACATCGTTCTGCTTCTATCAAACTGCTTTGTGTGTAATGAGTCTAGCATGCTCTTGGGAGCTTCTTGTGTTAGCAGACAGCGCTTCAGAAAAAAAAAAAACCTGGCTACGTGTTCTGTACTAGACTAACTGAGACTTGTCATAGCACTTGTATACCGTTGTTGTTTTCTCGTTGATCTGATTGTTTCTACTGTTCTCATTTGTAAGTCGCTTTGGATAAAAGCGTCTGCTAAATGATTAAATGTAAATGTAAATGTCGTTCCTGTGTTGAGTGGGTTGTGCTCTTCAGGCTGCACTACCCCCTTGTCGTGCTGCAAACGGCCATTTCCCCAGTGAATCTCAGCACCTAAAAGAGCATTTCTCTAAAAGAGTTTACAAGGGTGGGTCTTTTTAAAGATGCCGTTCCACCTATGCATTTCTGAATGCAGTCGTTATCTGCCACCGGTTAATGGTCACAATTGGCTCACGTTTCTGGGCATTAAACACACTGAGGTGGCATTCGTGGGTGAGTCAGACAGAATTGTTTGTGTCCATTATGGAATAACTCATGCCCAGAAACTGCAGTCTTGGTAGTTAAAAATGGCCTGGTTTTGTAGCGTACAGTGTCACAAACAGAATGAGACGATCCACTAAAAAAAAAGTGAAAGATAGTCGGAAGATTGTTTATTTGAATTCTGCTGCTCTCTCGTGACGCATGCTCTGACACACCTGTCATCTGGTGGACGCGGAACTTAGCGATCACCTTTTTCTTAATTTTTTTTATTTTTCAAAAAAAAATGTATATATGTGTGAGTGTGTTTTATGTTGAATGTGCCTGTATCTGCATGATTACCATCTGTTTGAGTGCAAATCAGCACGCTACTACTGTGTAATCACAGCTATCAATGTGAACGCCGTCTACATGAATAGAGTGTGATTATTGACTTTATGGCGCATTTATATGATTACCATCTCTATAACTGGCCATCAGCACATGATAATTGACTATATGACCAGGATTCATTGTAAATGTTCTGTAATTGGCATATAAAGTTAAATCTTTTTTATTTTTCTTAATTATTTTTCTAGTCCTCAAATAAATCACTTATATGATGTCTAAGTTTCTGTCAGTTGTTTTATAATTGAAAAAAAAAAAAAACTCTGCAGTGGTATGTTTAATGACTAAAATAGTTTGTAGAACCCTTCAATACAGTTGGTAAATATTTTTTTTTATATTTGGGGGGTGGGGGGACTAGACATAGTCTCAGAAAAATGTTTGCAGGAATCTCATTTTTCATGGTATCTTCTTCAGATTTGAAATATAAACTCATGAGACATTTGACTTTTCACCCATTCTTTTCTAGATTGCTCCAGGACTGATTTCATGTTTTGTTTTTTTTGTATATCAAATAAAAAAACAAATCAGTGTGGTAAAAAAATTTTCAAGGCACTTCAGAGTCTATAACTTTTAATATTTATGAGCATTATCAACTCTGGTTGATAAAAAGTAAAGCCCAAAGGGTCTTCTTTCCAAAGACACCAAAATTATGTGTGTAACACACTGAAGTAAGAAACTGTTACAATTTTAAGTTAGGTAGGGCACTTTCAGCTGTGAGTCCCATAATGGGGGGTCTGGTTAACAGGTTAACACCCCTGTGTCCCAGACAGGCCTCTTCAGTGACGCGGTCGAGAGCTTGGCCCCACAGAAGCAGACTGAGGTCGTTCACGAGTTCACGCTTACATATAATTAGCTGAAGTATGATATTGCGTATTTGTTGTGCTGTCCAGGGAAGGGCTCCGAGCTCGGGAATGGCCCGAACCTAGAGTAACCCCCCACCCCGTATAATTGTAAAATTAACTCAAAGTGAGGAGATGGGGTGGAGGAGGGATGCTGATAAACCATCAATGGATAGAGGTAAGTCAGCTGTCTTTATACTATGATGTTGATTAACTTGATTGTGCTCCACCAGTGTTGATTAGGCTAAATATCTGACACGCTCCTCCCGAACCTTGTTAATAAATCATAATTTCATGCTTACATATAATTAGCTGAAGTATGATAATGCGTATTTGGCGTGCTGTCTGGGGAAGGGCTCAGAGCTCGGGAATGGCCCGAACCTAGAGTATCCCCAAAAAGCAATTGAGCCAAAGACAGCCGTCAGACTAAGAACGCCCCCAAAATAAGCATTTAATAATGGCGGGGGCTAATTTTTTGAGAAGTAAGCTGGTTGGCAGGCCGGAAGAGCCTCCGTACTCCGCTGGGAGCGACTTGGTTGGAAGGGTAGGTCCTACCGGCTGGACTATGTGGTTTGGGGCACCCGGTCGGGAGGGCCCGGCCGATGCTCAACGGGGGCTCAAGGATTGGAACGGGTGAGCCCTACTGGCCGATGGGGAGGAGCAGCGTGATTGTATAGCCCGACCGGGAGGGCCCGAGTTGCCTCGACTGGAATAGGTCACGGTGTCGGCATACGGGCCCTATTGGCTGACAAGCCCCTGCTAATCAGTGGGCAAAGGGCAAATGGCTGACCGAGAGGGCCCATGAAGCCTCCGACTGGAGATCAAGACTCAGGACAACGGATGTGTGGGTCCTCTCAGTTTGGCAGATAAAAAGGCTTTGGGCTGACCGACAAGGAGGACTCTTGCGACATCCGACAGGAGATCAGTACTCACGGCATCGATGGATGAGACTCGCTTGTGGGCAGCAATTATAGAAACCCAACAGGGAGAACTCTCAACGACGTCTGACGGGAGCACACGCTTCAGACAGGTAAGCCTCGCCAGGTGGGGAGAGAGAAAAGGAAAACCCGACTGGGAGGGCTCTTGCGGCATCTGATGGGGTATCATACTCAGAACATCAGACGGGTAAGCCTCGCCAGGCGGGGGGAAAAGATGTGAGATTAGCTGAGAGGGCTTAGACAGCGTTTGGTGAGAGGTCGATACTCATGGCGTCGGATGGCTAAGCCTTGCCTACCGTCAAATGGAAAAGTAAAGTTGCGTGGCCGGGAGACTTTCGCCGACGTCCAACGGGAGCACACGCATCGAACGGGTAAGTCTCACCGACCGTAGGATGGAAAGGTAAAGATTGTCTGGCCAGGAGGCTCTCGCCGACGTCGACAGCAGCACAACCAATCAAACGGGTAAGCCTAGCTGACCGTAGAAATGGAAAAGGTAAGGTTGTCCAGCCGGAAGGCTCTCGCCGACGTCTGACGGGGGCATTATACTCACATCATCAAACGGGTAAGCCTTTTCGGATGTAAGACGAAAAGGTAAAGCTGTGTGGCCAGGAGTATCTCGCCAGCATCCAACAGGAACTCCATGCTCACTCCATCGTCTGGGTAAGCCTCGCAGGCCGTAGAATAGAAAAGGTAAGTTTGTGTGGCCATGAGGCTCTTGCCAGCATCCGATGGGGGCTCAATACTCACAGCATCGGACGGGTAAGCCTCGACGACCGTAGAATGGAAAAGGAGGCTCTCGCCGGCCTCCAACGGGAGCTCGATACTCGCGGTAATGGATAGGTAAGCTTGACGAGCGTAGAATGGAAAGGTAAAGCTTGTCTGGCCAGGAGGCTCTTGCAGACGTCCAACGGGAGCACACAGCATCGAACGGGTAAGCCTTGCTGGCTGTAGAATGGAAAAGGTAAGGTTGTCTAGCCGGGAGGCTCTCGCCGACATCCGATGGGAGCTCCATACTCACGGCATCGAATGGGTAAGTCTCGCCGACCATAGAAAGGAAAAGATAAGGCTGTCTCGCTGGCATCCAATGGGAGCTCAATACTTACGGCATAGCATGAGTAAGCCTCGCCGACTGTAGGATGGAAAGGGGAGGGTTTTTTTATTTTTTATTTTTTTTTTAATTGGTTTGATGGCCAATGAGTTTTTGGTGGGCTTTAATGTGGAACTGGTTAGTTCTGATATAGCTTTGGTATGCTTCTGAAGACCATCTTCAAAGAGTTTGGATTGGATCTGCTGCCTGGAGAGGCCTTTTTGGGCTGCTGAAGTTGCTGCCCCGATGCGAAAAGAATGGCTGGAGAAATTCTTTGCTGGGATGCCCGACAATCGCAGGACGAAACTTATATGAAACCAAAACCAAAATACTGTTTTTTTTTTTTTTTTTTAAATCAGCTACGAATAGTGGTTCGTGCAGGAATTTAGCCTGAGAATTTCTAAGGCAGAGGTATTCTAAGATGAACTGATATGGTTGGATTGGAGAAGGGAGATTGAAAATGTAGATGAAATGACCTTTATTGGCTTGGTCTGTCTTGCTTTGTTTGATTAAGAAAGAAATTGTTTCGTTATCGAGTACGGTTAGGTCTGAGACAGTCGGGTTGATTTTTGGATCGAATTTGGAAGAAATCGTGAGCTCTGAGCATCTAAGAAAACCGAAAAATGCTAGAATGAACATGGCGTTGATTGTGTGGGCTGTACTGAGGGGCTGGTAATTTGTGCGGAGGGTGTGGATACATTTTGTGAGAATATCTAACGTTATGGGTTGTCTAGAGTTGGGATGGGTTGGCTGGGATCACTGTATCCCTTTGATCAGGAGGGAGGCTTGTGAATTGCTTATTTCAGGCGAGGGAGCGTCGAACATCAGTTTGTGGAAAAATGGACACCGCTCAGATAGCCTTTGATGGACCCGACTTGGAGACCCTTAACGCCGTTGAGAAAAGAAATGAAAGAGGTAATTAAAAGTAGGGAAAAATCAGGGAACGGAGTGTTGTATGTTAGGTGAAATGCCTTGAAGCATCTCCACGCTGTCACATATGACTGAAGGGTTCTGGGAGAAACTGCTTGGAGATTAGTGTTGAGCGATGCGTCGAGAAGTGGTTTTAGAGAGGGTGGGTTAAGGGAATATTAATTCTGAATAGTGAAGTACTGGAGTGGGGAATTGGTCCCCCTCTGGAGCCAGCGTCCTGAATTTCTGGAACAGAAAGCGAGACAGAGAGTCAGTGATTTGGTTTTCTGAACCTGGAACATGCTTAGCAATTATTATAAATTGGTCGCATGATGCGATCCATATTAAGCGTCTAAGGAGAGACATAAGGGAGGGAGAATGAGAACATCCTTTAATAATGCACTGAACGACTGCTTCGTTGTTGCAGTGCACTAAGATACTTTTAGACGCCCATTCGTTCCCCCACAGGAAGGCTGCTACTACGAGGGGGTAGAGCTCAAAAAGAGCTGAGGACTGAGGTGAGTCCTGCAGCTGGGGGGGCCATGTAGACGCGAACCAACGTCCTTGGTAAAAACCTCCAAAGCCAATTGAGGGAGCTGCGTCTGTAAATAGTTGGTTGTCGACGGGAGATGAAATGACTTTGTTGTAGAAAAGGGGAAGCCCATTCCATTGTTTAAGGAACATTATCCATAACTTAAGTTCGTCGCGGCATGCGTGAGATAAGGGAATGAGGTCCTCAAGCCCGTGAACCGAAGACGCGAGTGAGAGGAGATGTGAGATGAAAGGGCATCCTTGGGGAATGATGCGCATTGCGAAGTTTAAGTGCCCTAGCAGAGAAAGGAGTTCGCATTTAGAACAGCTTGGGCTGCCGAGTAGGGTAGAGGAGACGAGGATTATTCTATCTATCTTCTCCTTGGGCAGGTAGAGCTGAGTCTAGGTGATACAGAGGAACTCGATGGATGTAGCGGGACCCATGGTTTTTTCCTGAGCAATGGTGATCCCAAGCTTGGAAAAAACTTTTTGGACTGTGAGGATGGGGGCGGCTGGGATTGCATTGGGAGGTGAAATGAGTAGAAAGTTGTCTAGGAGGTGGATAATGTGGGGAGTTGCATAATTATTAGACAAGATCCAGCAAACGGCTTCTGATAACGTATTGAAACTTTTGGGGCTGCTTTTGCATCCAAAGGTTAAACGGACAGCGAAATAATATTTCCCGAGCCATTGTATCCCAAACAAGTGCCAAGAGTCCGGATGAATAGGCATCACTTTGAAGGCAGAAGTGGTCTATTTTTGCAAGCCAGGCTCCTCGACCCACAATTTTAAACATTTCGACTGCCTGATCTACGTCTTAGTACTTGAGAGAAAATTCATCAAGAGGGATCAAGTTATTAATGCTTGGGACTGAGGAATTATGTGGTGATGACAGATCAATTGTTAAGCGTTTCTTACCTGAAAATTTCCTAGTAGCTACTCCGATGGGGCTGACGTGAAACATTTTGATCTGGGTGAGTTTATTGAAAATTACAACAAAAAATCTTTTGGAAAATCCCACATTCAACACCTTGTCTAAAACGTCAGACTTTGCGTGGGCGGATTGAATCTCCGCCACAGAATCTGCAGATGTGCGCTGTCTGGGCCATCTCCCATTGTTGAAAGAGATGCATGACTGCCTGTTATCTGCTTCTGATGGGGCTGTTTGCTTTGGACCCGAGTTTGCTGTAGTCGCGGATCTTGGGATGTAGCTGGTAGATTTCTCCACCGAGGAAGTATCGGGGCACTGTGGTATATTAGGATTGATTGGTGGAGTGGGCGACTGACCTACAAACTGCACAAGAAATGATCCTCCAAAAAAAAAACACCCGTCTATATATAGATCGAGTGCGCCCCAGTAAGGGCACTGATTGCACTGGGCGAATCGAACTGCACATTTGGTGGAAAATAAGCTTGTGGTATGTGTAAAAATGACCCCCTCCATAGGACAACGCGAGCTCGGCTATAATTGACAAATAGTCATTGAGTTCCCGTCGCCTGTGGGGGAAGGCTGAACAGATGATCTTGGTGAATCGACTAAATGAGATAGTAAACTCAGAAAAAGAAAGTAATCGAGATGAAAGGGGATTTGGATTTTTTAAAGGGACTGAGAAATCCCCACAGTCTATTTGGAGGTTTGAATCGGAAGTGGGCAGGAGGGAAAGAAGAGACAAGAGATCGACGTCTGCAGCTGCTAATATCTGCGCTCGGATGTTATGAACCACTTGGGGAGGTTCGGAGGCGACACTGTTTGATGGGGCGGTCATAGGTTTAGCAGAGAAGAGTGAGTATTGAGATTTAGCCTGGAGGAAAGTGTTGCAGGGGACTGGGGGCGGGGCTGGGTATGATAGCGAGTGTGGCCAAGCGCTTGCTTGGGCCGTGGGCCCCAAGCTGGAAGGGGCGGGCAGCGGGACTATGTTTGGCGGCCATTACAGCCAAGCACTTCCTTGGGCCGCGAACCCCGAACTGGGGGTGGCCGTGGCGGGGCTGTGTGAGACAGCCAGTGCTGCCAAGCGCTTGCTTGAGCTGCAGCCTCGGAGCTGGAAGGGGCTCCACGCTGGAGGTGGCCGGCGGCAGGGCCGTGTTCGGATGCCATAGAAAAATAAGCTAAGCGCTTGCTTGGGCTGCAGCCTCAGAGCTGGAAGGTGCGGCCGGCAGGGATGTGTTTGATAACCAGTACTGCCAAGCACTTGCTTGGGCTGCGAGGTCTGGGCTGACAGTAGCGTCCGGCGGGGCTGTGATTGGCGGCGGAAGTGGCCAATTGTAAGCTTGAGCTACATGCCCCTGCGTTGATGAAGTAGAAGCATCGGTGCGAGGCTGAGCTGAGCTGTGTAGCTGAGATGTGGCGTGTGGCTCGATTGCAGTGTCGCGCTGCAGAGGAGTAGTCTTAGGGCCAGCTTGTTGCAGCAATGGGACCGGGGAGAAGGAGTCATCTTCAGATGAGGAGGTTTGTTTGTCTGACACGGATAGAGGTAAGTCAGCTGTATTTATACTATGGTGTTGATTAACTTGATTGTGCTCCACCGGTGTTGATTAGGCTAAGTATCTGACATGCTCCTCCCGAACCTTGTTAATAAAACATAATTTCATCACACCCTGCTCTCCCTGATGCAGAGGATCTCTTTTCTCTGTATGGAGTTGGATTCGGTCGAACAGACAGCACTCCTCTCAGAGGAACGTGCGCGGTCAGTGCTTAACTGCTTGAATTTATTCAAGGGCAGGACAGCAGTCCACTGAAACTATTTCATAGGCTCCTGGGGCATATGGCAGCTGCAGTGGCAGTTACACCACTGGGGCTGCTTCATATGAGACCGCCTCAGCACAAACTTCATGGCCGGGTCCCGAGGTGGGCATGGCAGCGCGGCACTCACCGGGTCCAAGGCCACACACCAAACCCACAAAACCCTCACCCAGACCTCACACCTCACCTAGCTACGAGTAGGAATGCACCTAGAACAGGTCTCCAGGTATGCTGTGGGTTAAACGGATGCCTCCACCACTGGCTGGGGGGCTACGTACAACATGCAGTGTTGGGGGTGTGGATGGGAACTGTAGTGCAGCAGACCGCAAGACCCTCCAGCGGACAGTGAAGACATCTGCAAAGATCATTGGTGCCCCTCTCCCCTCCATCCTGGACATTTTCCTTACATAATGAAACACAAAAGCAAACAAAATCACAAGGGACCCAACCCATCTCCCTTACAGTCTCTTCCAGCTCCAGCAATCAGGAAGATGGCAGCAGACCATTAGAGCCTGCTCCGCCAGCATGCTCAACAGCTTTTTCCCCCAGGCTGTGAGAGCCCTGAACTCAAATCACCCCGCCTTCCTCTGAAACCCCACACAAACCCCCTACCTTCTGAAACATGGACCATCTCACCTCCTCCACCCCCCAAACACCCCTCAACCTTACCACATCACAGGAAAAACTGTCTGAAATGTTCTTTTTTTTGAAGATTCGAATTTGAAGTGTGCTACACACGGGTGAGTGGGCCTGTACAAACCACCTGTAGTAACCCACTCTACTCTGTGCGCACTAGACACTTTTCACACACACTGCTGTGTACATAATCCCGCAAAAGAAGTAATATATGTATTTTTACATGCTGATGCACTACAAATAATCTTTCACTGTTCTCCAGCCAGCTGCTTGACTTACAATGTTTCCCTTTGCACATGTACAGTATTATGTGAAGCATTCGTATAGTTTGTATTTTTTTAGTCTAATGTATAGGCAAACATTTATATATAGTATATTTATAGTCAAAATCTGTCAGTAGGTTAGCTGTGTATAGGTACAGTATTTATGTGAAGCATTCATATAGTTTGTATTTTTTAGTTTATCTATAGGTAAACATTTATATATAGTATATTTATAGTCAAAATCTGTCAGCAGGTTAGTTGTGTATAGGTTTATACAGTTTTACTTTATTGTTGTATGTCTGTTTTTATGTAGCACCGTGGTCCCGTGAGGCACGACATTTTGTTCCACTGTATGTCCACACATGTAGCGGAATAACAATAAAGCTCAACTTGACTTGACTTGAACTGCACTGGCATATCCATTTCCTAGAGTTGTTAGCGGTGTACCTTGCCTTATACCATCTGAAATGTCGCATGTCGCAACTCACCCGCCACCTCCTCCTTTGGAGTTGGAAGGTTCTGAGGTCACTTCATGCCATTCACATTCCGGGACTGCTCAAACGTACAGCCGACGAGCTGTCACGAGCTACGCTCCTGGGAGAATGGAGACTCCATCCCCAGATGGTCCAGCTGATTTGGAGACGTTTCGGAGCCACTCATGTAGACCTGTCTCTCCAGAAACCTCTTACTGCCAGTTGTTCTACTGACCGCGGGGCCTGCACAAGTATGCAAGGTCAGGGATGACAAGGAGCAGATTCCTCTGTGGAAGGATCTACTGACCCGCATCCAGACCTCTGGAATACTTCATGTTTGGTCCCTGGATGGGACGTGGAGGTTCTTGGTGACCTAACCCAAGAGGTAGTTGACACCATCACTTGATGAGAGCACCATCTACGAGACACGCTTACACCTTGAAGTGGAACCTGTTCATCGAGTGGTGTTCTTCTCATCAAGAAGACCCCCAGAGATGCACGATCAGGGTCATGCTTTCCTTTTTGCAGTTGGAGTGAAGGTTGTCTTTCTCCACCCTTAAAGTAGTTTGCATTTTCGGTTGACGATTCGTGCCTAGAGTTTGGGCCAGCTGACTTCCAGCTAAACCTGAGGCTCCGGCCCTGCTATGTGCCCAAGGTTCCCACTTCTCCCTTCAGGAATCAGGTGGTGAGCTTGCAAGCGGTGCCCCCGGAGGAGGCAGACCCAGTCCTAGCTTTGCTCTGTCCCATCTGAGCCTTGAGATGCAACGTAGACCAGTCCAATCTCGCTGAGTGGGTAGTGCTATGACAACAGTGACTGGTCTTCTTGTTGGGAGCCCCGGCCTACACCAAAAAGGGGCACAGGCAGCTCGCATAGAACACTGGAAGGGGCAGCATCCATGGCGCTTTGGTAGGGATCCCAATTCGTCAGTCACTGACATAACTTCGAGAGTAATCAACTTAAGGGATCATCTCGGTTACGTGTGTAATCCTCGTTCCCTGAAGGAGGGAATGGAGACGTCCCTTCCCGTCGGCACGACTGCTATACCACTGCTGAGCGGCCAGGTCACCGGCTCGGCTCCTCAGCGAAAACCTGGTATGTGTTGCACCTGCTGCCTTTTTATGCTCATGCTGTGATCAGTGGCAACTGGACGCAATCATCGCATGCCAATGTGCATTGGCTCGTTTAGTTACACTCGAAGTGGACTGGACTCTAAGCGAGATCCCAATTCGTCAGTCACTGACATGACATCTCCGTTCCCTCTTTCAGGGTACGAGGGTTACATACATATCCGAGACGTTTTATCTTACTGCGGCGCTATAATAAATTTTCTGCTATGGCTGTACTTGTTACGATGCTTCAGATCGGATCTGGCTTGTTTTATGAACGTACCCTTGTTTGCCAAACTAGTGTTAAGTGACATTGTACATATTTTTAACATTAAAGAGGTTAATGAACTCTTTTACCCATCTGTTATTGTAATAATGCATAAACAGTGTTAGGGAGCAACTAGTTACATGTAGTTAAATTATGCAATTTAATTACAAAATAAATGTAATTATAATCAGTTACAGTTATTGAGAAAAAAAATGTTTAATTAAATTACAGTTACTTATGAAAATGTTAATGATTACAAAGGGGTTACATCTGAATATTTTTTCACCCACACACATACAGATTTAATTGATATCTTTCATAAATTGCATCGACTGCTCTAAAATATGAGACACAGATGTTTCAGGAGGTTTAGGACAAATGTTTATTCGATTAGCGTTTATTTCCTATTTGGGTGATATATATTTATTTTTATGTTTAACTGTTTTTCCAAGCCATTGTTAGACGCCAGTGTTTTCTGTCATAGCTATGCGAAGACTTTTCAAAAACAGTATCATTCAGCATAACATTAGTTCAGGCAGGCCACGGTAGTCAAGCTTGCATCAGCCGACAGTCAACTGTTCCTGACGTGTACCAATCCAGTGTTGACACCTATCACATGCGGTCTATTTAAATTCCCATTCTTCAGCGTCTTTTCCATCGCACGGCTGCTTGCAAATCAAACTGTTGCAGCTGTGTTTCAAAATATCTGAAATCCACATCGAAGATAAGTGAATGCTCTTTTAATCCGTATCGCTGCGTATATTGCCTGGTTAACATCGTTTTTCATCGGTTGCAGGAGCGAAATATTAAGCATATTTGCAGCAGAATTTACACATCTGTGTTTATACGCATGGAGCAATACGCAGCCTAGAGCATATAATCGCTCTGAGGAGACGCCGATAAGGCCATGAGAACAGGGTTTAAATGAGACAAGCATTCTCGTGTAGGTTTCAACTGGGGGTTCGCTGTATTTAGCGGCGTAATCTCAGTGTCACAGATGTTTATTTCTAAGGTTGATGTTACATTAGCTGTGTGAGTGTGCGGTTGATTCAGATGCATGCAGCGTCAGAAGCATGCGTTTATCGCTCTAGCCTATGGCTTCTATATATAGACCTATAAGAATGTGATATCAATAGCCGTGTCATTCTTCAATTGGGGTGGCAAATGAGAGGCAGAAATTGTAAAATGCTTTTTTGTTTTCTTTTAATAAAATGTATTATGCATTTAAAATTAGTATAATATGCTATATCCATTCAAATTGAAGCTTAATAACATTTTTTAATTTTAAATCATTTTAATCAAACACTTGTGAAATATCCACTTATGTCTGTGGTGTTACCAATATTTGAAGTAAAATTTTACCAGGAAAGACAGTAACACCACAGACAGTAACACCATAGACAAATTAGCCTAAATCCAGTCTTTTCTAAAATGGAGGCTGCCATCATGATGATTTCAAGATCAGGGGACATTTAGGAAATATTAATAAGTATGTATTTATCAAAATTTTGATTTAAAATATGTAAAATCTGCAAGTTATAAACATAACACCACAGACCCTAATAAAGTACGACACATGAAATTGTCAGAAATTTAGCTAACTTTAAGAAAATTAATAAGGAAGAATGCACTCACCATGCACCCCTCAGATCAAGCAGCACCTGCAATGACCTTTACACACAGGAAGTTGTCCAAATAGATTTCCCCCTTTTCTTAAAGGGGCCACGTACATTGTTGTAACACCAAAGATATGAATTTGGGGGACACTACATTTTTCTTAAATATTAAAATATATATATATATATATATATATATATATATATATATATATATATATATATATATATATATTGAAACAATTTAATAAAATTGTACACGTTAAATAAAATCTATATTCACAATATAACCACTTAATTTGTGTTTAAAATATTATATTGTTATAATTACAATCCATGATACCTCTCTGAGGTATGGTGGCAACATACATATTTTGTCACAAATGCAATCTCTCAAACTCAATTAAATATGTATTTTAAATCAAAAAATGCAACTGTTAACAGTGCATTAATTGTGTTTATCCTACAGAATAGAAACATGGACACATTTTATAATTTATTGGTATTTAAAGTTTATTTCAACTGTTGTAAAGTAGAGGGACACCACTTGCCACCACAAATAAAGAATGACCCAGCCACGTTTACATGTACACTTTTTTTGTCATTCCGATTTAAATATTCGGTGGACTGTGCCTGTGCTTTCGATTTTGGGACATGCTGGTGGCCTACGATGACATCAAATACAAATCACCAGAGGAAAAAACCCCGCATTTGCACTAATATTTTTAATAACTGCTTGCACTTGCTTGGAATAAACAGACTACCGTCTTACCGTACCACACATAGAACCAATATAGTCTCAACTCAACTCTCAACTCAACTTTTATTTATAAATCACTTTCAAAACCATTAGAATTGACCAAAGTGCTGTCCATAGGTAGGCTGATCAATACTCTAAAATGCATACAAACATTAATTACATTGTGATGAGGTTCGACACAATTATTCACAGGAAGGAAGAAGACAGGGGTCGGCTTGTGGCTGGGACGCTCGTTTTTATTGTTCCAAACTAAATAAACAAAACAATCCTGCGCAACATGCGCCAACGGTGTGCCCGTTGCACAACAATATCCCAATAACTTAGAATTCTCGTCGTTATCACTCCGTAGTCCCCACACGAGGTCCCAGCCCGTCTCTCCCTCTCTCTCTGCCGTGCTCCGGTTTATATCCGGACTCTCCACGCCAATTACTGAAATCAAACACAGGTGTTCGTTATTTGCACTTGACCCACTTACGCCTCGCTCTGCTCTTTCGTCTCTCTCCCGTTACAGACTCGGCAAAACCACGCCCCCTCGCCACATACCCCCACCGCCCGACTCAGTCCGGGGAGCCATCCGGCCTGCAGCCTCCCCCCCCCTCCTCCTGGAGAGGAAGTCAGCCACAGTCATCTGTACACCCGGCCTGTGGATCACCTGAAATTTAAAAGGTTGTAAAGCGAGATACCAACGGGTGATCCGCGCGTTGGTATCTTTCATGCGGTGGAGCCACTGTAGGGGAGCGTGGTCCGAACAGAGGGTGAACTCCCGCCCCAGGAGGTAATACCGGAGGGTAAGAACAGCCCATCTGATGGCCAGACACTCCTTCTCTATGGTGCCTGTACATCGTCTCTCTCTTAGAGAGCTTACGACTGATGTACAGCCCCGGCCGTTCTTCTCCCTCCACCTCCTGGGACAGGACGCGCCCAACCCCCTGTCCGACGCGTCTGTCTGTAAAATAAAGGGGAGAGAAAAGTTAGGAGCATTTAGGAGCGGTCCGCCACACAGAGCAGCCTTTATCTGGGAACCTCCTCTGCTGACACTGCTCCGTCCACTGGACCCTATCTGGTGCCTCCTTTTTAGTTAGATCAGTCAGCGAGCTGGCAGTGTCCAAAAAATTAGGCACAAACCTTCTATAATATCCTGCCAGCCCTATGAACTGTCTAACCTCCTTTTTGGGTCTTGGGTCTTGGACACGTCGCAAAACCGCTGCCGTCTT
>NW_024879208.1:52323-74159 GCF_018340385.1 Cyprinus carpio | reverse complement strand
GGTGTCCCTCTACTTTACAACAGTTGAAATAAACTTTAAATACCAATAAATTATAAAATGTGTCCATGTTTCTATTCTGTAGGATAAACACAATTAATGCACTGTTAACAGTTGCATTTTTTGCTTTAAAATACATATTTAATTGAGTTTGAGAGATTGCATTTGTAACAAAATATGTATGTTGCCACCATACCTCAGAGAGGTATCATGGATTGTAATTATAACAATATAATATTTTAAACACAAATTAAGTGGTTATATTGTGAATATAGATTTTATTTAACGTGTACAATTTTATTAAATTGTTTCAATATATATATATATATATATATATATATATATATATATATATATATATATATATTTTAATATTTAAGAAAAATGTAGTGTCCCCCAAATTCATATCTTTGGTGTTACAACAATGTACGTGGCCCCTTTAAGAAAAGGGGAAATCTATTTGGACAACTTCCTGTGTGTAAAGGTCATTGCAGGGGCTGCTTGATCTGAGGGGTGCATGGTGAGTGCATTCTTTCCTTATTAATTTTCTTAAAGTTAGCTAAATTTCTGACAATTTCATGTGTCGTACTTTATTAGGGTCTGTGGTGTTATGTTTATAACTTGCAGATTTTACATATTTTAAATCAAAATTTTGATAAATACATACTTATTAATATTTCCTAAATGTCCCCTGATCTTGAAATCATCATGATGGCAGCCTCCATTTTAGAAAAGACTGGATTTAGGCTAATTTGTCTATGGTGTTACTGTCTGTGGTGTTACTGTCTTTCCTGGTAAAATTTTACTTCAAATATTGGTAACACCACAGACATAAGTGGATATTTCACAAGTGTTTGATTAAAATGATTTAAAATTAAAAATGTTATAAGCTTCAATTTGAATGGATATAGCATATTATACTAATTTTAAATGCATAATACATTTTATTAAAAGAAAACAAAAAAGCATTTTACAATTTCTGCCTCTCATTTGCCACCCCAATTGAAGAATGACACGGCTATTGATATCACATTCTTATAGGTTCTATATAGAAGCCATAGGCTAGAGCGATAAACGCATGCTTCTGACGCTGCATGCATCTGAATCAACCGCACACTCACACAGCTAATGTAACATCAACCTTAGAAATAAACATCTGTGACACTGAGATTACGCCGCTAAATACAGCGAACCCCAGTTGAAACCTACACGAGAATGCTTGTCTCATTTAACCCTGTTCTCATGGCCTTATCGGCGTGTCCTCAGAGTCGATTACATGCTCTAGCCTGCGTATTGCTCCATGTGTATAAACACAGATGTGTAAATGCTGGTGCAAATATGCTTAATATTTCGCTCCTGCAACTGATGCAAAACGATGTTAACCAGGCAATATACACAGCGATATGGATTAAAAGAGCATTCACTTATCTTCGATGTGGATTTCAGATATTTTGAAACACGCTGCAACAGTTTGATTTGCAAGCAGCCGTGCGATGGAAAAGGACGGCTGAAGATAGAATTTAAATAGGCCGCGTATGATAGGTGTCAACACTGGATTGGTACCACGTCAGGAACAGTTGACTGTCGGCTGATGCAAGCTTGACTACCGTGGCCTACTGAACTAATGTTATGCTGAATGATACTGTTTTTGAAAAGGAATGTAGCATAGCCATGACAGAAAACACTGGCGATCCTAACAATGGCTTGGAAAAACAGTTAAACATAAAAATAAATATATATCACCCAAATAGGAAATAAGCGCTAATCGAATAAGCATTTGTCCCTAAACTCCCCTGAAACATCTGTGTCTCATATTTTTAGAGCAGTCGATTACAATTTTATGAAAGATATCAATTAAATCTGTATGTGTGTGGGTGAAAAAAATATTCAAGATGTAATAACCCCTTTGTAATCATTAACATTTTTTCAAGTAACTGTAATTTAATTAAACATTTTTTTTTCTCAATAACTGTAACTGATTATAATTACATTTATTTTGTAATTAAATTGCATAATTTAACTACATGTAACTAGTTGCTCCCTAACACTGTTTATGCATAATTACAATAACAGATGGTAAAAGAGTTCATTAACCTCTTTAATGTTAAAAATATGTACAATGTCACTTAACACTAGTTTGGCAAACAAGGGTACGTTCATAAAAACAAGCCAGATCCGATCTTAAGCATCGTAACAAGTACAGCCATAGCAGAAAATTTATTATAGCGCCGCAGTAAGATAAAACGTCTCGGATATGTATGTAACCCTCGTACCCTGAAAGAGGGAACGGAGATGTCATGTCAGTGACTGACGAATTGGGATCTCGCTTAGAGTCCAGTCCACTTCGAGTGTAACTAAACGAGCCAATGCACATTGGCATGCGATGATTGCGTCCAGTTGCCACTGATCACAGCATGAGCATAAAAAGGCAGCAGGTGCAACACATACCAGGTTTTCGCTGAGGAGCCGAGCCGGTGACCTGGCCGCTCAGCAGTGGTATAGCAGTCGTAAGCCGACGGGAAGGGGATCGCCTCCATTCCTCCTTCAGGGAACGAGATTACACACGTGAATCGGTGATGATCCCTGCTACTACTCGCTGGCAGCTCAGTGACTCACGCACTGATCCCTACCAAAGCCATGGATGCTGCCCCTTCCAGTTCTATGCGAGCTGCCTGTGCCCCTTTGGTGTAGGCCGGGGCTCCCAACAAGAAGACCAGTCACTGTTGTCATAGCACTACCCACCAGCGGTAGATTTCACCTGGCTCCACGCTAGCATCCTTCAAGGCTCAGATGGGACAGAGCAAAGCTAGGACTGGTCTGCCTCCGGGGCACCGCTTGCAAGCTCACCACCTGATTCCTGAAGGGGAGAAGTGGGAACCTTTGGGCACATAGCAGGGCCGAGCCCAGGGTTTAGCTGGAAGTCAGCTGGCCCAAACTCCCCAGAGCGCGAATCGTCAGCGAGAAAATGCAAACTACTTTAAGGGGTGGAGAAAGACAGCCTTCTTCACCCAACTGCAAAAGGGAAAGCATGACCCTGATCGGTGCATCTCTGGGGGTCTTCTTGATGAGAAGAGCACCACTCGATAGGCTGGAGTTCCACGCTGAGGTGTAAAGCGTGTCACCGTAGGTGGTGCTCTAATCAAGTGATGGTGTCAACTACCTCTTGGAGCTGGGTCACCCAGAACCTCCGCGTCCCATCCAGGGACCAGACATGAAGTATTCCAGAGGTCTGGATGCGGGTCGATAGATCCTTCCACAGAGGAATCTGCTCCTTGGTCATCCCTGACCTTGCATGCCCAAATGCAGGCCCAGCGGTCAGTAGAACAACTGGCAGTAAGGGGTTTCCTGGAGAGAGACAGGTCTACATGAGTGGCCTCGAAACGTCTCCCAAATCAGCTGGACCATCTGGGGATGGAGTCTCCATTCTCCCAGGAGGCGTGGCTTCGCGGACAGCCTCGGCCGGCTATGCGCTTGAACAGTCCCCGAATGTGAATGGTGCTGAAGTGACTCAGAACCTTCCAACTCCAAAAGGAGTGAGGTGGCCCGGTGAAGTGCCGACATGCCATACATTTCCAGATGGTATGAGGCAAGGTACACCTTTAACAATTCTAGGAAATGGATATGCCGAAGTGCAGTTCAAGTCCAAGTCAAGGATTGAGCTTTTATTGTTGTCTGGGCTACATGTGTGGACATACAGTGGAACAAAATGTAGTGCCTCCATGCCGGGACCACGGTGCTACGTAAAACAGACATACAACAATAAAGTAAAACTTTGTATAAACCTATACACAACTAACCTGCTGACAGATTTTTGACTATAACATATACTATATATAAATGTTTACCTATAGATAGAAACTAAAAAATACAAACTATATGAATGCTTCACATAAATACTGTACCTATACACAGCTAACCTACTGACAGATTTTGACTATAAATATACTATATATAAATGTTTGCCTATACATTAGACTAAAAAAATACAAACTATAATGAATGCTTCACATAATACTGTACATGTGCAAAGGGGAAACATTAAGAAGTCAAGCAGCTGGCTGGAGAACAGTGAAAAGATTATTTATGGTGCATCAGCATAAAATAAATATATATTACTTCTTTTATGGGATTATGTACACAGCAGTGTGTGTGTGAAAAAGTGCTCCAGTGCGCATTGTGAGCAGAGTGGGTTACTACAGCAGGGTTTGTACAGGCTCCAATCATCCCGTGTGTAGCACACTTCAAATTCGAAATCTTCAAAAAAAAAAAAAAGAACATTTCTGTGACAGTTTTTCCTGTGATGTGGTAAGGTTGAGGGGTGTTTGGGGGGTGGAGGAGGTGAGATGGTCCATGTTTCAGAAGGTAGGGGGTTTGTGTGGGGTTTCAGAGGAAGGCGGGGTGATTTGAGTCAGGGCTCTACAGCCTGGGGGGAAAAATAAGACTTGTTGAGCATTGAGGCGGAGCAGGCTCTAATGGGTCTGCTGCTATCTTCCTGATAGCTGTAAGGGAGATGGGTTGGGTCCCTTACGATACTGTTGGCTTTGCTGGAGCATTATGTAAGGAAAATGTCCAGGATGGAGGGGAGAGGGGCACCAATGATCTTTGCAGATGTCTTCACTGTCCGCTGGAGGGTCTTGCGGTCTGCTGCACTACAGTTCCATCACACCCCCAACACTGCATGGGGTGTACCGTAGCCCAGCCATTGGTTGGAGCATCCGTTAACCCACAGCCTAACCTGGAGACTGTCTAGGTGAATTCTACTCGGAGCCCAAGTAAGGTCTGACCACGGGGTGAAGGTTGGGTGACAGGCCAGTGTAACTGTGGCGCCGGTGAACGCTGCAGCGCTGCCCATGTCACCCCTGGGACCGCTGCCATGAACTTTGTGCTGAGCCGGTCTCATACTGACGCGGTCCCCATTGGTGTATCTACTGCCAACTTGCGCTTCTGCCCATATGCCCACAAAGGAGCCTAGTAAATAGTAGAGTTCAGTGGCGGGACTGCTGCCCTGCCCTGAATAACTTTCAAGTAAAGTTTAAGCAATGCGCGGTCGCACATGGGTTCCTGGAGATTAGTGCTGTACTGTCGTCGACCGAATCCGAAAATCCATAGCTGAGACAAGAGATGCCTCTTCTCATAGGGGGTAGCAAGGGTAGTAGTGGAACATGCTAGTGTTTTACATATAACATGGGTGTCGAGGAGAAGTCAATTACGTCAGATCACTTAGCTACCTCAACACCGGTGGAAGTCACAATCAGGTTAAGCAACACAATAGTTTAAAATGATACAGCTGACTTACCTCTACTCGATCCCGTGTCGAGGAACACAACACAACCTACTCATCTGAAGTATAGCATCAACTAACCCCTCCCATTGCTGCAACCAAGCTGGCCCTAGAACACTATCATCAGCAGCGCGAGACGACCTGCAGTCGAGACACACACGACACACATTCTCAAGCCTACACAGCCAGCTCAGCCTCGCCCCCCCCCCCGATGTTCTTAATTCATCAACGCAGGTCTGTAGCTCAAGCTACAATTGGCCACTTCCAGCCGCCCACACAGCCCCGACGGACGCTGCCGGTCAGCCCAGACCTCGCAGCCCAAGCAAGTGCTTGGCAGTACTGGTTATCAAACACATCCCTGCCGGCCGCACCTTCCAGCTCTGAGGCTGCAGCCCAAGCAAGCGCTTAGCTGCTATGGCATCCTCAACACGGCCCTGCCGGCCGGCCACCTCCAGCGTGGGAGCCCCTTTCCAGCCTCCTCAGGCTGCAGCTCAAGCAAGCGCTTGGCAGCACTGGCTGTCTCTCACACAGCCCCGCCCCACGGCCACCCCCAGTTCGGGTTCGCGGGCCCAAGGAAGTGCTTGGCTGTAATGGCCGCCAAACATAGTCCCCGCTGCCCGCTTCTTCCAGCTTGGGGCCCACGGCCCAAGCAAGCGCTTGGCCACACTCGCCATCATACGCCAGCCCCCGCCCCCAGTCCCCTTCTGCAACACTTTCCTCCAGGCTAAATTTCAATACTCACTACTTCTCTGCTAAAAACCTATGACCGCCCCATCAAACAGTGTCGCCTCCGAACCTCCCCAAGTGGTTCATAAACATCCGAGCGCAGATATTAGCAGCTGCAGACGTCGATCTCTTGTCTCTTCTTTCCCTCCTGCCCACTTCCTCATCTATCAAACCTCCAAATAGACTGTGGGGATTTCTCAGTCCCTTTAAAAAATCCAAATCCCCTTTCATCTCGATTACTTTCTTTTTCTGAGTTTACTATCTCATTTAGTCGATTCACCAAGATCATCTGTTCAGCCTTCCCCCACAGGCGACGGGAACTCAATGACTATTTGTCAATTATAGCCGAGTCAAGTTGTCCGCTGGAGGTGGGTCATTTTACACATACCACAAGCTTATTTTCCACCAAATGTGCAGTTCGATTCGCCCAGTGCAATCAGTGCCCTTACTGGGGCGCACTCGATCAAGATCTCCACAGCCGGGTATTTTTAGGCTGCAGGAACATTTCTTGTGCAGTTTGTAGGTCAGTCGCCCACTCCACCAATCAATCCTAATATACCACAGTGCCCCGATACTTCCTCGGTGAAATCTACCAGCTACATCCCAAGATCCGCGACTACAGCAAACTCGGGTCCAAAGCAAACAGCCCCATCAGAAGCAGATAACAGGCAGTCATGCATCTCTTTCAACAATGGGAGATGGCCCAGACAGCGCACATCTGCAGATTCTGTGGCGGAGATTCAATCCGCCCACGCAAAGTCTGACGTAGTAGACAACCTAATCAAAAAAGAAGTCAAGTCAGGCTTTATGATCGGCCCTTTCAATAACCACCCCCCCATCAAAATGTTTCACGTCAGCCCCATCGGAGTAGCTACTAGGAAATTTTCAGGTAAGAAACGCTTAACAATTGATCTGTCATCACCACATAATTCCTCAGTCCCAAGCATTAATAACTTGATCCCTCTTGATGAATTTTCTCTCAAGTACTAAGACGTAGATCAGGCAGTCGAAATGTTTAAAATTGTGGGTCGAGGAGCCTGGCTTGCAAAAATAGACCACTTCTGCCTTCAAAGTGATGCCTATTCATCCGGACTCTTGGCACTTGTTTGGGATACAATGAAACCGGGAAATATTATTTCGCTGTCCGTTTAACCTTTGGATGCAAAAGCAGCCCCAAAAGTTTCATAACACGTTATCAGAAGCCGCTTGCTTGATCTTGTCTAATAATTATGCAACTCCCCACATTATCCACCTCCTAGACAACTTTCTACTCATTTCACCTCCCAATGCAATCCCCTGGCCGCCCCCCATCCTCACAGTCCAAAAAGTTTTTTCCAAGCTTGGGATCACCATTGCTCAGGAAAAAACCATGGGTCCCGCTACATCCATCGAGTTCCTCTGTATCAACCTAGACTCAGCTCTACCTGCCCAAGGAGAAGATAGATAGAATAATCCTCGTCTCCTCTACCCTACTCGGCAGCCCAAGCTGTTCTAAATGCGAACTCCTTTCTCTGCTAGGGCACTTAAACTACGCAATGCGCATCATTCCCCAAGGATGCCCCTTTCATCTCACATCTCCTCTCACTCGCGTCTTCGTTCACGGGCTTGAGGACCTCATTCCCTTCGGTCTCACGATGCCGCGACGAACTTAAGTTATGGATAATGTTCTTAAACAATGGAATGGGCTTCCCCTTTTCTACAACAAAGTCATTTCATCTCACGACAACCAACTATTTACAGACGCAGCTCCCCAACCGGCTTTGGAGGGTTTTACCAAGGACGCTGGTTCAAGGCCTACATGGCCCCCCCCAGCTGCAGGACTCCACCTCAGTCCTCAGCTCTTTTTGAGCTCTACCCCTCGTAGTAGCAGCCTTCCTGTGGGGGGAACGAATGGGCGGCCTAAAAGTATCTTAGTGCACTGCAAACAACGTAAGCAGTCGTTCAGTGCATTATTAAAGGATGTTCTCATTCTCCCTCCCTTATGTCTCTCCTTAGACGCTTTAATATGGATCGCGATCATGCTTACCAATGTATAATAATTGCTAAGCATGTTCCAGGTTCAGAAAACCAAATCACTGACTCTCTGTCTCGCTTTCTGTTCCAGAAATTCAGGACGCTGGCTCCAGAGGGGGACCAATTCCCCACTCCAGTACTTCACTATTCAGAATTAATATTCCCTTAACCCACCCTCTAAAACCACTTCTCGACGCATCGCTCAACACTAATCTCCAAGCAGTTTCTCCCAGAACCCTTCAGTCATATGTGACAGCGTGGAGATGCTTCAAGGCATTTCACCTAACATACAACACTCCGTTCCCTGATTTTTCCCTACTTTTAATTACCTCTTTCATTTCTTTTCTCAACGGCGTCTAAGGGTCTCCCAAGTCGGGTCCATCAAAGGCTATCTGAGCGGGCGTCCATTTTTCCCACAAACTGATGTTCGACGCCCCTCGCCTGAAATAAGCAATTCACAAGCCCTCCTCCTGATCAAAGGGATACAGTGATCCCAGCCAACCCATCCCAACTCTAGACAACCCATAACGTTAGATATTCTCACAAAATGTATCCACACCCTCCGCACAAATTACCAGCCCCTCAGTACAGCCCACACAATCAACGCCATGTTCATTCCTAGCATTTTTCGGTTTTCTTAGATGCTCCAGAGCTCACGCGATTTCTTCCAAATCTCGATCCAAAAAATCAACCCGACTGTCTCCAGACCTAACCGTACTCGATAACGAAACAATTTCTTTCTTAATCAAACAAAGCAAGACAGACCAAGCCAATAAAGGTCATTTCATCTACATTTTCAATCTCCCTTCTCCAATCCAACCATATCAGTTCATCTTAGAATACCTCTGCCTTAGAAATTCTCAGGCTAAATTCCTGCACGAACCACTATTCGTAGCTGATTTAAAAAAAAAAAAAACAGTCACTCGATTCTGGTTTCAAAAACATCTCAGATCCGATCCTGCAATTGTCGAGGGCATCTCAGCAAAGAATTTCTCCAGCCATTCTTTTCGCATCGGGGCAGCAACTTCAGCAGCCCAAAAAGGCCTCTCCAGGCAGCAGATCCAATCCAAACTCTTTGAAGATGGGCTTCAGAAGCATACCAAAGCTATATCAGAACTAACCGTTCCACATTAAAGCCCACCAAAAACTCATTGGCCATCAAACCAATTAAAAAAAATAAAAATCAAAAAAACCCTCCCCCTTTCCATCCTACAGTCGGCGAGGCTTACTCATGCTATATGCCGTAAGTATTGAGCTCCCATTGGATGCCAGCTTAGACCAGCCTTATCTTTTCCTTTCTATGGTCGGCGAGACTTACCCATTCGATGCCGTTGAGTATGGAGGCTCCATCGGATGTCGGCCGATTGAGCCTCCCGGCTAGACAACCTTACCTTTCCATTCTACACGCCAGCCAAGGCTTACCCGTTCGATGCTGTGTGCTCCCGTTGGACGTCTGCAAGAGCCTCCTGGCCAGACAAGCTTTACCTTTCCATTCTACGCTCGTCAAGCTTACCTATCCATTACCGCGAGTATCAGGAGCCCGTTGGAGGCCGGCGAGAGCCTCTCCTTTTTCCATTCCCACGGTCGTCGAGGCTTACCCGTCCGATGCTGTGAGTATTGAGCCCCCATCGGATGCTGGCAAGAGCCTCATGGCCACACAAACTTACCTTTTCTATTCTACGGCCTGCGAGGCTTACCCAGACGATGGAGTGAGCATGGAGTTCCTGTTGGATGCTGGCGAGATACTCCGGCCATTACAGATTTACCTTTCGTCTTACATCCGAAAAGGCTTTACCCGTTTGATGATGTGAGATATAATGTGCCCCCGTCAGACGTCGGCGACGAGCCCTTCCGTGCTGGACAACCTTACCTTTTCCATTTCTTACGGCTCAGCGTAGGCTTACCCGTTTGATTGGTTGTGCTGCTGTCGACGCCCCCGACCAGACAACCTTCAACACAACATCCAACTTTCGGTGAGACTGTCGGGTGAGATCCTACCTGTTCGAGCGCGCGGTGTGCTCCGTTGGATCGCCGGCGAAAAGGGTCTCCGGCCATCGCAACTTTACTTTTTACCATTTGACGGTGGAAGGCATTTAGCCATCCGACGCCATGAGTATCGACCTCTCACCAAACGCTTGTCAAGCCTCTCAGCTAAATCTCACATCTTTTACCCGCGCTGGCTTAGGCTTACCCATCTGATGTTCTGAGTATGTATACCCATCAGATACTTGCGAAGAGCCCTCACCCTCAGCCGGTTTTCCTTCTCTCTCCCCACCTGGCGAGGCTTACCTGTTCAGCGAAGCAGTGTGATCCGTCAGACGCCGCTGAGAGTTTCTCCCTGTTGGGTTTCTATAATTGCTGCACACAAGCGAAGTCTCATCCATCGATGCCTGTGGAGTACATGATCTCCTGTCGGATGTCGCAGCAGTCCTCCCTTGCTAGGTTCAGCCCAAAGCCTTTGTCTCTGCCAAAATGGAGAGGACCCACACATCCATGGTCCTGAGTCTTGATCTCCAGTCGGAGGCTTCCTGGGCCCTCTCCTCGGGTCAGCCATTTGCCCTTTGCCCACTGCATTAGCAGGCTTATGTCAGCCAATAGGGCCCGTATGTCGACACCGCGGACCATATTCCAGTCGAGGCAAACTAGGGCCCTCCCGGGCCGGGCTATACCAATCACGCCAGTCCCCCCATAGGCCAGTAGGGCCAACCCGCTCCAATCCTTGAGCCCCCGTTGAGGCATCGGCGGGGCCCTCACGACCGGGTGCCCCAAACCACATAGTCCAGCCGGTAGGGGACCTACCCTTCCAACTGTCGCCTCCCAGCTGAGTAATGGAGGCTCTTCCGGCCTGCCAACCAGCTTACTTCTCAAAAAATTAGCCCCCCGCCATTATTAAATGCTTTATTTTGGGGGCTGCTTCTAGTCTGGACGGCTGTCTTTGGTCTTCCAATTGGCTTTTTGGGGATACTCTAGGTTAGTGGCCATTCCCTGTGGCTCTGAATTTCCCTTCCCCCAGACAGCACGCCAAAACACGCATTATCATACTTCAGCTACTATATGTGGGCATGAAATTTATGATTTATTACCAAGGTTCTGGAGGAGCGTGTAAGAATATGTAGTCTAATCAACCAGGGTGGAGCACAAATCAAGTTAATCAACATCATAGTATAAAGACAGCTGACTTTACCTCTATCCATTGATGGTTTAGCAGCATCACCTCCTCACCCCATCTCCTCACTTTGAGTTAATTTTACACCATATACGGGTGGGGGGGTTACCGTAGGTTCGGGCCATTCCCGAAGCCCGGAGCCCTTCCCTGGACAGGCACAACAAATAATGCAACATCATACTTCAGCTAATTATATGGAAGCTTGAACTCAGTGAACCACCTCAGTCTCCTGCTCTGTGGGGCCAAGCTCTCGACCGCGGCACATGAAGAGGCCTGTCTGGGACACAAGGGTGTTAAACTGCTTAACCAGACCCCCCATTATTATGGGACCTACAGCGGAAAGTGCCTCTACCTAACTTAAAATTGTAAAAAACAGTTCTTACTTCATAGTGTGTTACACACATTAATTTTGCCGTCTTTGGAAAGAAGACCCTTTGGGCTTTACTTTTTATCAACCAGAGTTGATAATGCTCATAAATATTAAAAGTTATAGACTCTGAAGTGCCTTGAAAATTTTTTTACCACACTGATTTGTTTTTTTATTTGATATAAAAATACATGAAATCAGTCCTGGAGCAATCTAGAAAAGAATGGGTGAAAGTCAAATGTCTCATGAGTTTATATTTCAAATCTGAAGAAGATACCATGAAAAATGAGATTCCTGCAAACATTTTTCTGAGACTATGTATAGTCCCCCCCCCCCCAAATATAAAAAAAAATATTTACCAACTGTATTGAAGGGTTCTACAAACTATTTTAGTCATTAAACATACCACTGCAGAGTTTTTTTTTTTTTTTCAATTATAAAACAACTGACAGGAAACTTAGACATCCTATAGTGATTTATTTGGAGGACTAGAAAAATTAATTAAGAAAATAAAAAGATTTAACTTTATTGCCAATACAGAAACATTTACAATGAATCCTGGTCCTATAGGTCAATTATCATGTGTGATTGTCCAGTTATAGAGATGGTAATCATATAAAATGCGCCATAAAGTCAATAATCAACACTCTATTCATGTAGACGGCGTTCACATTGTATAGCTGTGATTACACAGTAGTTAGCGTGCTGATTTGCACTCAAACAGATGGTAATCATGCAGATACAGGCACATTCAACATAAAACACACTCACACATATATACATTTTTTTTTGAAAAATAAAAAAAATTAAGAAAAAGGTGATCGCTAAGTTCCGCGTCCACCAGATGACAGGTGTAGTCAGAGCATGGCGTCACGAGAGAGCACCAGAATTCAAATAAACAATCTTCCGCCTATCTTTCACTCTTTTTTTTTAGTGGATCGTCTCATTCTGTTTGTGACACTGTACGCTACAAAACCATGCCATTTTTAACTACCAAGATGCAGTTTCTGGGCATGAGTTATTCCATAATGGACACAAACAATTCTGTCTGACTCACCCACGAATGCCACCTCAGTGTGTTTAATGCCCAGAAACGTGAGCCAATTGTGACCATTACACGGTGGCAGATAACGACTGCATTCAGAAATGCCCTAGGTGGACCGGCATACTTTAAAAAAGACACACCCTTGTAAACTCTTTTAGCAGAAAATGCTCTTTAGGTTGCTGACGATTTCCCCTGGGAAATGGCGGTTTGCAGCACGACAAGGGGGTAGTGGCAGCCTGAAGCGCACCACCACTCAACAACTAGGAAACGACATTTACATTTACAGTTAATCATTTAGCAGCCGCTTTTATCCAAAGCGACTTACAAATGAGACACAGTAGGAAACAATCAGATCAACGAGAGACAACAAAAACCGGTATCACAAGTGCTATGACAAGTCTCGTTAGCTAGTACAGAAACCACGTAGCCAGGTTTTTTTTTTTTCTTGAATGCGCCGGTCTGCTAACACAAGAAGCTCCAAGCGCATGCTAGACTCATTACACACAAAGCACAGTTTGATTAGAAGCAGAACGAGGTGCGGATCGGTACCCGAATTGAAAAAGCTGGTATGAGTTGCACCTGCTGCCTTTTTATGCTCACACTGTGATCAGCGGCAGCTGGATGCAATCATCACATGCCATTGTGCATAGGCTTATTTAGTTACACTCGAAATGGACTGTCTCTCTAAGCAAGAGGTCTCTCCCAATTCATCGGTTCATCGACGTGACATCAAGATATTAACCGAAACCCCCCTGAAGGTAACACCCCTGTCAACACACGCACTGTTACGTCTAATGACGTATTAATTGGTGTCTATCATTGATACAAAGTTGTTTGGTGTTGTAGTTTTTTGCTCTCTTTCTCTCCCTTTCTCTCTCTACATGCGTGTTTGTGCTTAATGAGGCTAATGATGATCAGCTGCACTCATCCACCTGAATGTGCTCGTCCTGATTGGTGCATGTTTGCTGGGGCTCTAGTACAAAATAGCAGAGAAAAGCATGGGGGAAATCAAAGGGGAGTGACACTGACAGTGTTTTGAGGTTGTCCTGCTCTCTAGGCCCATGAGTGCTGATCGTGCTTGTTGTGCTCTTAGTTGGGTTTGTTGTACAATGTTTCCTAAATAATCAGGTAAAGCTTGTGGGTAAGGTAGGGTGGAGGATACCCATATGTTTTCTCCTGTTTAAAGGTTAGTTAGGGAATGAGGGAAGTTTTTTTTAATGTATAGGTAATTTAGTATATTTCCCCTTTTTAGGTGGAGGTATTGTGTGTGTGTGTGTGTGTGTGTGTGTGTGTGTGGTGTGTTTTTTTTTTTTTTTTTTTTTTTTTTTTTTTAGGATTTTCTTTGTTTTGGGGCCCTTCTCCCGAGGTAATGTTTCTTTGTTTTGTTTTTATTGTTTACTTTTTGTACTTAGTGTTATTCTTTTCTTTGAACCCCTTGATTGATGTTAAAATTAAAAGGTCTCCAAGCCGTTTTCAAACTCAAAATCTGTGGTTGGTTGTGATTTTTGGGGCCTGCAGAGCGGGAGAACCTCAAAAGTCCTCTCCACATTGTTTTGTCATTCCCATTTACCTCTAGACCAGGGGGAGGACCGTAACAACTGGGGGCTCTGTCCGTATGACGTAAGTGAAGCCTTTTTTCTCTCTTGTTTGTTGTTTGGGATGTCTTCATAGTGAGAAAGGGGATGAGGAGGAGCTCCTAGTTAGGGGAAATGGAATTTGATTTGAAAGCCTTCACTCTTTCTCCTACGACAGAGGTTTTTGACTGCTGCAGGAAAAGATTTATCAATTGCGGACTTCTTTAATATTAGAGTTGTGAGGGAAGCTACTAAACAGGTTTTTTTTTTCTTTTCCTGGTGCATGTAAAAGAGGAATTATATGAGAAGCTAGTGGATGCAGGTATTTTGGCAGAGGGTTCAGAGGATAATGATGGCACGAAACCTCAGGATGTTGTAGCAGATATATCTGCACCTGCAGTTTTTTTTGGAACCTGAGGTGGTGCAACCTCAATAATCATATGTGGAGATTAGCTTTGAGAGGTGGGTTATATTGGATTTGGAAATAAAAAGGCAAGAATGTGAGGCTCAGATGATCAGGCTGTGGGTTATAGAAGCTGGGTTCGTCAACCATAACTCCTTCCAGGACAGCCAGAAACCTAGGAGTTGTGATGGATCATCAGTTAAGCTTCACAGACCATATTGCTACAACGACCCGGTCCTGCAGATTTGCCCTATACAACATTAGGAAGATTGCTTCTATTGTTCTCATTTGTAAGTCGCTTTGGATAAAGCGTCTGCTAAATGATTAAATGTAAATGTTATCATCCTGAATCACAGGGAGCCTTGGAAAGGTTCCATCAAACCCTTAAAACTATGATTCATGCATATTGCTTGCAGACAGGAAAGGACTGGGTGGAGGGGCTGCCTTTTTTGTTCGCGGCCAGAGAAGCAGTTCAGGAATCTTTAGGATTTAGTCTGCCGGAATTGGTGTTCGGGCACACCGTAAGGGGTCCATTGAAACTGTTATATGAACGTTTGCTGATGAAAAATTTGTCTTCTGTGGCTCTCTTGGATTATGTGAGTTCTTTCAGAGAGAGACTTCTTCATAAAGCGTGTGAGGTAGCCAAGGCTCATCTATCTGTGGTTCAGAAGAAAATGAAGCAACAGTTTAATTAAAAAAAAAAAAAAAAAAAAAAAAGTGTCAAAAGGAACTTGCAAGTTGGTGACTTGTGCTTTTGCCTGTGCCTGGTGCTTGATTGCAAGCAAAGTTTTCAGGGCCATATGTCATCACGCAAAAGCTCAGTGAGACTGATTACACTATTCAAACCCCTGATCATCGACATAAAACTAGAGTCTGTCATGCGAACATGCTGAAGACTGCATCAACGATTGATGCGATGGGCTCTAATTGTACAAGAGTACAATCTGAATATTAGGCATCAGAAAGGCATTGATAACGTGGTTGCGGATGCACTGTCTAGGGTAGTGGGCGGGGAATGATAAAGGTTCAATAAGGGGAATATAGGAAAAGTTTATTGGTGGGGGTGTTACATCTAATGACGTATTAATTGTTGTCAAAACAAAACGCTAGCTGCCAGCGCCAGAGTCCTGACAAGTTCCAGGACAAGTGAGCACATACTCTCCAGGGGCTTGGAGTCCTTGCACTGGCTTCCGGTCAGGGTGTCGCATGTTGATTTTAAAATTCTTATGCTTACCTACAAGGCCCTGCATATGGTTTAGTGCCGTTTAGCTCAAGAATATCTGACTGAACTTTTAACTGTCTACACCCCAATGGCATAAATCTTCGTTCATCGGATTCTGGCTTTTTAACTATTCCTGTAACTCATTTACGCTCTATGGGTGACCGGGCCTTCTCTTTCTGTGGCACCTAAACTCTGGAACTCTCTTCCTACTGAAATTAGAAAGGCTGAATCCCTTAGTTATTTTTAAATGTTCTCTTAAAACATATTTTTTTTTTTCCGGTTAGCATATGTGATATGTTTCTCTGATGGTCAATCTCAATGTATTTTTATTTGTTTTTTATAGATTTTTTTTTTTTTTTTTTTTTGTGTATGCCTTAGTAAAGCGCTTTGAGATGAAACTTTTATAGGCGCTATAGAAAATTAAAGTTTTTTTTATTATTATTATTATTATTATTGTCTATCATTGATACAAAGTTGTTGGTGTTTGTATTTTTGCTCGCTTTCTCTCCCTTTCTCTCTCTACCTGTGCGTTTGTGCTTAATAGGCTAATGATCAGCTGCACTCTTCCACCTGAATGCGCTGTACCTGATTGGTGTGTGTTTGCTGGCCTCTAGTAAAATATAGCAGAGAGAGCATGGAGGAAGGGGGAGAAACATTGTGGCGTTTGAGGTGGTCTCCAGGCCCATGAGTGCTTATTGCTCTTGTTGTGCTCTTTGTTGGGGTTGTTACAATGTTTCCTGAGTTGATGATTTGCTTAATAATCGGTTAAGCTTGTGGATAAGGTAGGGTGGAGGATACCCATACGTTTTCTCCTGTTTAAAGGTTTTTTAGGGAGTGAGGGAAGTTATGTTGTTTTATTTTCTTTAATGTATAGGTAATTTAGTATTTTTCCCCTTTTAAGGTGGTGTGTGTGTGTGGGGTGTTTTTTTTTTTTTTTTTTTTTTTTTTTTTTCAGGCCCTCCTCCCGAGGTAATGTTTCTTTGTTTGTTTTTATTGTTACTTTTGTATTAGTGTTATCTTTTCTTTGAACCCCTTGATTGAGTTAAAATTAAAAGGCCTCCAAGCCGTTTTCAAACTCAAATCTGTGGTTGGTTGTGTGTGTGTTTTTTTTTTTTTTTTTTTTTTTTTTTTTGGGGGGGCCTGCAGAGCTGGAGAACCTCAGTCTCTCCACTTATTGTTTGTTGTTCCCATTTACCCCTAGACCAAAGGGGAGGATGTTAGGGATGGGCGATATCTTATCGTTTGCCGGAAAAAATTCTCCCCACGATTAAAATTAGTCTTCCCACGATAATAACGATAGTCTAGTTGATGACACATTTGTGTGCTACTGTGTGGAGTGATGTGAAGGAAGGCGAACATGAAATTGAGCAGCTCCTTCTACAATCTGGAACAGGTTTGGATAACACTGTACAGTGCGACAAAAATCGGTCTGAGCCTTAAGTAAATGTACTACAGTAGCACGTGTGCAATACAGTTTTACATGTGTATGAGTCGTTTACAAACCTGTTGTCCAACAAAGATCTTATTTATTGACGTGCTTTTTCACCATATTACAGGGCTCCAAACTGCGACTAAAACAGTCACATTTGCGACCATAAGTATTAATTTTCGAGTGACGTTTTTGCTGAGGTCGCCACTGGTGACTACCCGCCGAAAGCTCCTCAGGATTTAACCGCTAAAAAAAGTTTTCTCAGGCGGATGATTTGCTTCATTGTAGCAGCGCCCCGTCTGTGATAAAACGAGCTCGGGCCGAAGGTTAATAGACACAACACCGAGTGTGGAGCTGCCGCGTGTACAACAGCTTTCAGCCGAGATCGGCCCATAGAGAAAAAGCCGTCTGTCAGCCAGAAGTGTTTTGTAGAGTCGGCGCGGCTCTGGTGCATTATCTTCTCACCGATGCCGAGACTGAACCGACAGACGCATTTCAGCCAGAATCAGCCCAAGTGTTATTGCTATCTGGGTATACATTTACACGTTATAACTTAAAATTTTGAATGTAATGCCTTTTTTTTCCTAATTGTTTTGCGATCAAATCTTTTGTTATGTTCACGTATTAAACTGAGATGATGCGCATCAAAGTTTTAGTGGAAAAAGAGAGTTTCAGACAGTCCTCTTCTCTGCCGCACATCAGTGCTGCCGCACACAGTCTGATAAACGCAGCTCCGCTGTGCGGCGAGAGAGAAATGACGGAGACGGAAGAAGGGAAAGTGCAGAAAATACAGCACAAACTGAACAAACTAGAACAGGTAAAGCTGTCAGCTGTGTGGATATTGGTAATATCATTAACCAATTCTCGTTTATAATAATTACTAATATGGCTTCTTCTAAACAAGATCTTGGTCTGTGTTCTTTTAATGCGTGAACTTCATTATTTGAAGTGCAACTGCCGTCCAGTAATTGCAAAAAGCTCTGTGCTTTGTAACTTTTTAATGAAAAAGTACCAGCTTTAAAATTATTCCGAATTCATAATGAAAATCAAACAATACAGTTTTGGCGCTCCTTAATGGGGCAGGCGTGGTCGCTTTAGCGCCTCAGTTCAAGGGCAAGTGAACCCATTTAATCTTTCTCTTTACTAATATAGTACATAGTGAACATGAATTAACATCAAAGGTAGGCTATTTTATAAGAGAGCCTTACAGTACAACTTACTGAAATCTCTCATGTAGAGGAGCCCAAAGCTACACTCAGTGGCCAAGTGATGCTTATGCTCCGTGATACTGGTACAGATTCTGTGTAATGAACAATTCTTTCTGACTGTAGATTTCAAGCTGGAAAAAGACATTTAGTTCCCACTTAAGTGAACCTTAGTTCCCAGGTCATCCACAAGATGGATTAAAATGCTGATAAAGTCAAGAAAAGATGAGACAAACACATGACAGTATGATTGAAATGTAAATAAATAAATAATAATCGTAAAATAAATAAAACATGTTTATTCTGTGGCACCTAAAAAAATTATTTGGCTCCTAAGTTTTTTTTTTTCTTATAGGAGATCAGATGTGGTTTCGTATCACAGAATAAGGCAGAAATCATACTATTTTATAGCATTATATACAGTGATAAAGGCTATGTCGATTACCATTGCATTATAAATATACTTTATTCTTATGAAAATACCCAAGATTGCTTGAAGAACACAGACCATATATTTTGTGCAATTGCATGTTTATTGTCTTCAGGTTTCCTCAGTCAAGATTTCTCTATCTGCGTTTTAATCAGCTACAGCGATCACTGGATACCTCTGTCCATATTAGAGATTTCCTGGAGCATTACTTCTACTGTGCATATGTGGAGTTTTTGCGCGAGGGCGTCCTCCGGCTTCCAGTATGAAATAAATAGTCGTGTGTACTGCTCACAACATCCTATTTTGGGTAAAACTAGGAAAGATAATACTTTTCTCTAAAAAAAAAAAAAACAGGATTCCCTTAATTATCTTCATTGATATCGTTATCGCAGTAAATATCAGAAATTATCGTGATACATTTTTAAGCCCATATCGCCCATCCCTAGAGGACGTAACAGCACATTCTCCAGAATGCAAGATGACGGGTTCATAATTTCATGATGAAGGCCGACTGGATATTCAGACACAAGCAGCATGACCTGATTGTCTTTTTCTTAAGATAAAGACAATAATATGGTTTCAGGAACGTACAAATCCTAATGCCTAATGCTTCACAAGATAACATAACAATGGTTGCTCCATTAAAACACACATCAAGCCTGTTTTAGCATATGTATATCGTATTATTCTTGAATATAATTGTTTAGTCTAAAGGTTTTAACTTATTATTATTATTATTATTAATAAAATTTTTTTTTTTTTTTTTTTTTTTTTTTTTTTTTTTTTTTTTTTTTTCAAAATGTGTTCAGTTGAACACATGTAACTAATTCCTCATTCAAACGCTGTAGACTTTCAGGTCAGACAACAACAACCACCAAACACACAACACATCCAACATGGCCGCTGGGGATCCATATCCCAAAATACTCATGCATGGCAGCGCACTAAATCAATGGACTTCTGATTATACGCATGCTCAGATACCCAATATAAAAAGACTGCGAACATTTCCACACTTTTTGTGAAGTATATGCTCCCTTCCGTGTTGTGTTGTTACAAACCCTTTTTTGTGTTAGTAATGCAAAGTCTGATTCACTTCTGTGAAATGATTCATTTGGACAGTTTCAAAGAACTGATTCATCGGCTACTTAAGTCATCTCGCAGTTATGTCAGTATACATTTCTTTTCTAACAACTCAGGGTCATATTTTATCAGTGAAACCTTTAAATAAAGTTAACTGTGTGAACGTGTATTGGTGATTATTGTTCTTTTGGTTCATTTAAATTGATGTTCGTGGTCAGTTTCATGCACCGATCCTTCTATGTTTGTTTAGCTTAAATACTGTATTAGTTTTTAGTCCGTTACAAAAGTGTCAGGCATACTCTAGCATTTTATGTGTTTAGATTGGCTAATGTTTAATTGAACCTAAGACACAGAATGGATGAAGTTACTGTTTGCAAGCAAACATATGGTGACAGCAGCTCAGAGTACATTCTTCAGACTCTTACATTAGCACTTCATCTAGAGCTGCTAAAAACAGTTCTGTTCTGACTGAACCCAGATGTGCATCACCAAGAGTTCACCTGCAAACAGTAACTTTGTCAATTGTGTCTCTGACTCTTCCATCAAAATCAAACAATCACTGCAAAACCATTTTACTTGCACTCAAAATCAAACAGTGCTATTGTATTGAGCAAACAATTTTTTAACTCTGTAAAAAGTATAGTAATTGCAACTGAGTAAGGTGAATATATTGTATAGGCCTACTGTATGTACTTCGAAAACAGTATTAATAGTGTAATATTGAATAGTACTGAATGTTTGTATATATTCAGCACTTGGATATAGCAAAAATATTGCAGTCCAACTGCAAAGGCCAAAAAGGTCAAATAAAACTCTAAATTAATAGCATGTTACATTATACTCAAATACAGTAAGTTGTGCAATTGTAAAATCAGGGTGAAGGAGAGATTCATTCTGACTCAGCATCATGTCTTTGTGCCTGAGTCCAGCCTGAAGACTTTGTCCACATCAAAAGTAATGTTGTCTTTTTTTGCTAGACAGAGAAAAATCCCTCTGGTCTCAGCCTTCCCAGCTAACAGAATTTTGTTACAAGAACATTCTCCAAATATTCAGTGTTGGTTCTGGGGAACATAAAAAACTTTCTAGTTTTGACCTGAAGAAAGTTGTAGTTTGTGTTCTTATGTCTCTTTCTTCAGTGGTTGTTAACAGCAGGTGTTTGAATGATTGAAAGAATGTTTCAGGAAACATCATACTAACCTTTAAATAGCATTCTACTAACATTAAGGAAAATGGATATTTTTATGTTTTTTGGGACTTTTACAAATCAACGTTCCTAGATTGTTTAATTTTAAATCAAAATTAGGTTGAAAGAATGTTTGAGGAACATCATACCTTTTTAAAAAAAAAAAAAAAAAAAAAAAAAAAAAACACTTTCCTCTAACATCAAGAAAACTGGACATTTTTTTAATTTCCCAGAACCAATGCTGAATATTTGGAGAACGTTCTTGTAACAAAATTCTGTTAGCTGGGTTGATCACTCTCTCTCTAAACCTTACTCCTTTCTCTCCTCATCCTCCACGTCTTACACGTACTCTTCCTCCTCTCCTTCTCTGATAGTTTGCATCTATTATTTGTATAATCATTCAGTCACCTGTGCCACTTCTGCACTCTGAACTGGCTCATATTTTGTACAGTTGGTTTGATCACACCAGTAGAAACAAGTGTGAACAATTTTGAATCATTGTGTGCAAACGATGACGACTGTGCTTTAATTGTGCTAAACTTTTGCCGCTTGTGTTTAGCATTTGTTTTTAGCACAAATGCATCACAGTGTGATAGGTGTTTAAGTGAACGAGAATGTGTTTAGAGCAGAGATCCCCAACCACCGGGTCATGACCCACTACCAGGCCATGGAAGAATTGCTACCGGGGACCAGAAGATTCTGGGAAAAGTGT
>NW_024879208.1:27323-47323 GCF_018340385.1 Cyprinus carpio | reverse complement strand
TATTGGGGGTTGAATGACATCATGGTGAAGAATCTTTATCCTTTGCTGCTGATGTCATCCGACTTCGAGCTCTTGCATGGGGCAACCATCTTTACGAAGTTGGACCTCCGCAATGCTTATCACTTAGTTTGGATTTAGGAGGAGGACGATTGGAAGACCGCCTGTAACAACCCCACGGGGCATTTTGAGTATTTGGTCATGCCATTTGGGCTTTCTAACTCCCCGGCGGTCTTCCAGGCACTCGTCAATGACGTGCTCAGAGACATTGTCGATTGGTTTGTTTTTGTTTACCTTGTCTATAACCTGATCTTCTCCCAGAACAAGGTAATCATGTCCAGCACGTTAGGCGAGTGCTCCAGCGGCCACTTGAGAATCATTTATTCGCCAAGGTGGAGAAGTGCGAGTTTCACATATTGTCGGCCCCGTTCCTGGGATTTATCCTCTCTCCTGAGGGTATCCAATGGATCCTGCCAAAGTAAAAGCAGTTGCTGATTGGCCCATCCCAGATAGTCGTAGAGCGGCCCAGCGATTGCTGGGGTTTGCCAATTTTTACAGGCGGTCCATTAGGAACTTTAGTCAGGTCGCCCTTCCTCTGACTAATCTCACCTCCACTAGGAAGCGTTATGGTTGTTCATCGCAGGCTTAGACTGTGTTGAAAATCTTAAGAGTCACTTTGTTTTGGCTCCCATTTTAACCACACCTGACCCGTCTCGTCAGTTCATTGTGAAGGTGGATGCATCAGAGGTGGGGGTTGGGGCTATTTTTTCCCAAAGATCACCCTTGGACGAGAGAATACATTCCTGCACCTTCTGTTCTCATCATTTAACTCCCTCTGAACGGAATTACGTCATCAGGAATAGAGAGTTACTGGCTGTTAAGCTGGCTCTAGAAGAGTAACATCACTGGTTAGAGGGCACGGGGTTGCTTTTATTGTTTGGACTGACCACAAAAACCTTGAATACATCCGCACCGCATAAGAGACTGAATTCTAGGTAGGCTCACTGGGCATTGTTTTTCTGACAGTTTAGATTTACCATCTTTTACCGCCTGGGGTCTAAGAATGGTAAACCCGATGCACTGTCACGGATCTTTGAGGCTGAGGCTAGTCCCATCCTCCCTGTGCCCATTCTGCCTCCCGAACGGGTGGTGGTGGCGGTGGTCACCTGGGGGGTGGAATCCAAGATCTGCAAGGCGTTACACGATGCTGCTATTCCCGCAAGGTGCCCACACTGTAAAACCTGACAAGTAACTTAACTCAAACTGTTTGAGTAAACAGATTGCCTTGATTTAAACCATGTAAGTTTTAAAACTTTGCAATTAAGTAATTAACTAAGTGCTGATTGAGCATTAGTGATGAACAGCTGCTGTTAACAAACAGAATCGCTGAAGAAGTGTTTGCTTTAGTTGGGCTCTTGACCCTTGACTTAGTTTATTTTTTCTCTGGTTGTTGTAACCATGTGTTTTTGAAACATGTTTGTTATAACTCAAAAACCCAGAGAAAATATTATCAGGTATTGGTTGTTATAAAGCATATTGGTGATGACAATCATCAATTATGGAGCTGTTCAGAGTCCAAAATCTGACTAGTCAAGTCATCTTTATTTATATAGCGCTTTAAACAAAAAAGATTGCGTCAAAGCAACTGAACAACATCAATTAGGAAAGCAGTGTGTCAATAATGCAAAATGACAGTTAAAGGCAGTTCATCATTGAATTCAGTTATGTCATCATGCAGCTCAGTTCAGTTTATATGGTATCTGTGCAATAATTTGCAATCAAGTCAACGATATCGCTGTAAATGAAGTGTCCCCAACTAAGCAAGCCAGAGGCGACAGCGGCAAGGAACCAAAACTCCATTAGTGACAGAATGGAGAAAAAAAACTTGGGAGAAACTTGGGGGTCCAGTTCTCCTCTGGCCAGACGAAACCAGCAGTTCAATTCCAGGCAGCAGCAAAGTCAGATTGTTCAGAAGAATCATCTGTTTCCTGTAGTCTTGTCCCGGTGGTCGTCTGAGACAAGGTCTTTACAGGGGATCTGTCTCTGGGGCTCTAGTCCTGGTCTCCGCTGTCTTTCAGGGCTGTAGAGGTCCTTTCTAGGTGCTGATCCACCATCTGGGCTTGATACATACTGGATCCGGGTGACTGCAGTGACCCTCTGACTTGGATACAGACTGGATCTGGTGGCTACGGTGACCCTCGGAATAAGAGAGAAACAGACTAATATGAGCGTAGATGCCATTCTTCTAACGATGTAGCAAGTACATCGGGTGTTATGGGAAGTGTTCCCGGTTCCGGTTTACCTAATTTATGCAGCCTAAAAATCCTTTAACGGATTTGGATATTAGCAGTGTATTAGTATGTTATGTGTAAGCCAGGTTAAAGAGATGGGTCTTTAATCTAGATTTAAACTGCAAGAGTGTGTCTGCCTCCCCCGAACAATGTTAGGTAGGTTATTCCAGAGTTTGGGCCGCTAAATAGGAGAAGGATCTGCCGCCCGCAGTTGACTTTGATATTCTAGGTACTATCAAATTGCCAGAGTTTTGAGAACGGAGCGGACGTGGAGGACTATAATGTAACAAGAGCTCGTTCAAATACTGAGGTGCTAAACCATTCAGGGCTTTATAAGTAATAAACAAGATTTTAAAATCTATACGATGTTTGATAGGGAGCCAGTGCAGTGTTGACAGGACCCGCTAATATGATCATACTTCCTGGTTCTAGTAAGAACTCTAGCTGCTGCATTTTGGACTAACTGGAGTTTGTTTACTAAGCGTGCAGAACAACCACCCAATAGAGCATTACAATAGTCTAACCTTGAGGTCATAAACGCATGGATTAACATTTCTGCATTTGACATTGAGAGCATAGGCCCGTAATTTAGATATATTTTTGAGATGGAAAAATGCAGTTTTTTACAAATGCTAGAAACGTGGCTTTCTAAGGAAAGGTTGCTATCAAATAGCACACCTAGGTTCCTAACTGATGACGAAGAATTGACAGAGCAGCCATCAAGGCTTAGACAGCGTTCTAGGTCATTACATGCAGAGCTTTTAGGCCCCTATAATTAACACCTCTGTTTTTTCAGAATTTAGCAGTAAGAAATTACTCGTCATCCAGTTTTTTATATCGACTATGCATTTCGTTAGTTTTCCAATTTGGTATGTTTCGCCAGGCCGCGAAGAAATATAGAGCTGAGTATCATAGATCGGTCTATAATTAACTAGTTCTTTGGGGTCAAGTTGTTGTTTTTTGATGAGAGGCTTAATAACAGCCAGTTTGAAGGTTTTGGGGACATACCCTAATAACAATGAGGAATTAATAATAGTCAGTAGAGGATCTATGACTCCTGGAAGCACCTCTTTTAGGAGCTTAGATGGAATAGGGTCTAACATACATGTTGTTGGTTTAGATGATTTAACAAGTTTATACAATTCTTCCTCTCCTATAGTAGGTGTTGTATAATTAGTTCGGATGATTACGATGAAAGCTATTCAAAGAGCCAGTGGTTCTGTCATAATCATTTAACATAAAGGACTTTCCGAGCACTTTGTGCACATACATCTTTCTTCTATGGTAGCAATTAGTCATACACAGACATCAATAATCAGAATATGAACCTCAACAATGGTGATGAAAAAAAATATGCTGCAATGCATGCTGGGTACTATTGTAGTACAAAACTCATCCATAGCTCTCAGCATGCTCTGCTGCATTTATTTTTTTTTTTGGTCACCATTGTTGAGGTTCATATGCTGATTATTGATGTCTGTGTGTGACTAATTGACACCATAGAAGACCAAACTATTTGGAAAGTCCTTTATATTAACTGATTATCACAGAACCACTGGCTCTTAGAATCACCTTTACTATAATCAATCCAACTAATTAAACAACACCTATTTCATCAGAGATTAGACTCCGAACAGTTCAATAATTGATGATTATCATCACCAATATACAGTATAACAACCAACACCGTTAGGTAAAAAATGTTAGCCTGAAGGCACTGTAAGTTGCGTTGGATAAAAGCAGCTTCTATATGCGCGCGTGTGTATATGTATGTGTGTGTGTGTATATATATATATATATATATATATATATATATATATATATATATATATATATATATATATATATGTAATATATATATATGTATATATAGAAACATATGGTTACAAAAGCCATATAAAACACCTGATGATATTTATTCTGTGCTTTTGAGCTACAACAAATATGTTTTAGAAACATATGGTTACAACAGCCAGAAAAAAAACCAAGACAGAAATCAAGGGTCAAGAGCCCAACTAAAGCAAACACTGATCTCTAACATGGTTACTTCAAATGAAACAATAAATCAACATCTAAACCTTAGTTAATTCTCAATAAGATCTTCTGTAGACGTCTGACAGAAATAAAGTCAGTCTGGTTATTAATAAGTGGAGCTGGTGATGATGTTTGTGGGGTTGTTTAATCAGATCTTGAGAGATTTAATGCATTTTATTTTAGTTTATTTTATCTAAGGCTGTCTGAAGTCAGTTGTAGTTCTTGTGTTTCTCTTTTCTTCAGCAATTCTGTTTGTTAACAGCAGCTGTTCATCACTAATTCTCAATTATCACTCAATTAATCACTTAATTACTTAATTCCAATGTATATCTTCTTTTTCTGAACTCAACTGAATTAAGTTCAGAGTACTCAAAACTGTTAGTTTTAAAACCTTAATGGTTTAAGGCAATCGGTTGCCTCAAATGGTTTGAGTTAACATAACTTGTCAGGGTGGTGGACGAAGTACACAAATCAAGTACTTGAGTAAAAGTTCTCTTTTTCTTCAGTAATTCTGTTTGTTACAGCAGGTGTTCATCACTAATGCTCAATTATCACTCAATTAATCACTTAATTATTTAATTGCAATGTATATCTTCTTTCAGTGAACTCAACTGAATTAAGTTCAGAGTACTCACAACTATTAGTTTTAAAACTTAAATGGTTTAAGGCAATCGGTTGCCTCAAACGGTTTGAGTAAACCTAACTTGTCAGGTTTTTAAGGATATATGTTTACTCAAACTGTTTGAGTTAAATTACTTGTCAGGTTTTACAGTGCAGAGGGTCTGTTGTTTGTGCCCAAGTCAGTCCGAACTAGCGTTCTACATTGGAGCCACTTGTCCTAACTAGCTTGCCACCCAGGAGCGACTCATATCTGCATGTTGATCAAGCAGCGGGTTTGGTGGTCATCTGTGGCATGGGATGCTCATCAGTTTGTGAAGGCCTGTCCGGATTGTGTGCGGGTAAGTGCTCCAATCTACCCCCAGCAGGGCTACTCCAGCCACAGTCAGTCCCTTCTCTGCCCTGGTCACACATAGCGATGGACTTTGTCACCGGCCTACCCCTGTCTAGTGGCATGACGGTAGTCCTCACTGTGGTGGACAGGTTCTCTAAGTCGTCTCATTTCATTCCCCTTCCCAAATTACCCTCAGCGATGAGACAGCAATTGTTGTCTTGGATCACGTTTTCCGTATTCATGGCCTCCCGGTGAACGTGGTTTCTGACAGGGGTCCCCAGTTTGAGGTTTTGGACTTCTGTCCACATCTGGGGGCGACTGCGAGTTTATCCTCTGGTTATCACCCACAGACTGATGGCACATAACTCCCACCCGGTCTCGTCTACGGGTTTGTCTCCCTTCCAGTGCTGTTTAGGCTACCAGTGACCATTATTCCCCTCCCAAGAGTCGGACAGTGTTGTTCCATCCGCGCATGCATTCATTCTAAGGTGCCTCCATACTTGGAGGATCACCAGAGAAGCCCTCACCCGGACTTTACCCCACTTTACGTGTGCGGTCAGAAGGTCTGGTTGTCTTCTCAGGACCTTCACTTCAGACTCCCCTCATTTGAACTGGGACCCAAATTCGTTGGACCGTGTATCATTTCTAAAGTGCTCAGTCCAGTGTTGGTGCGACTCAAGTTAACCCCCCATTTAAGAATATTCACCTGGTTTTTCATGTATCTAAGATCAAGCCCGTTATTCGCTACCCCCTTCAGCCCCAGACCTCTGTGTGAGGTGTAGGGGTAGAGGTCACCAATACCTGGTAGACTGGGAGGGTTATGGTCTGGAAGAGAGATGCTGGGTTCCGGCTCGCAACATTCTGGATCATGCTCTCATGTACAGGCCTCCCTCTGCAGATAACAGTTTTTATGAAAACTTTGAGAAGCTGCTAAAAGAAAGCAACCTTGATAAAGAACTTATCATTATGGGGGATTTTAACATCAACTGGGAGGACAAATCCTCTAGAAAAAAACTCAAATAAATTACTGACAGGTTTGATCTAACACAAGTTGTACGTGGGCCAACAAGAATAACTACAGTAGGTGGACATCCAAAACGTCGTTTCTACCGCCGCTCGTACCGCCGCCGCGGCGTCTGCAAAGTGCATTTGCAGCTTTTGACCGCTGAGTGGCGCTTTAATCACAGGTTTTCATACAAGCGCATCAAAGCACATTTTCGCAAATAGACGTCAGCTTTGCCTCACCGAAGTGTTATATTTGATTGCAGTCGGGGAAAATGAAAGAAAAAATTTTTAATATTCACAGATGAAAGTTTAGTCCTTATGAAGATATGTGCGTTTCTTACGAATTCAAGCAGGATACATGTCAAGCCTATGAGCCTGTGCTTATATTTTCTCTACACCATATTTTAGATTAGACACATTTAAATACTGTGCAGTATTATTTATATAATATGAATTATGTGTTATATTATTAAAAAGAAAATGCGGTTTACTTTGCATCGGAGCATTAAAAAGTGATAGCCTATTGTGAGCTAGGCTTGCGTGTTTTATAAATTATTTTCTTTATTTTAGTAAAACGTAAGGCACTGTATAATTTCGCTCCCATTATTTATGCCTAATTAAAACAAGAAACGAATAAATTAAACCTGCACGATTTAACTAAATCATTGCAACTCTAAAGAATGGATGGATTAATAAAACGTCCTCACTTATCAACAAAGTGCACACGATGTAAAAAAAAAAAAAAAAAAAAAAGAGCTTCACTAATTGACAACTTCAGTGATTTTAAATGGAGTCTTCTTTGCTTGCTTTCATATAATTTAAGTAAAGTAAAAATAAATAAATAAAATAAATAAATAAATTGCAGCCGAATTTAAATGCAGGTTTGTATAATATTCCGTAAAATATCAGTGCAAGACTTGCTCTGCATGATGCTGAGTGCACGCAGCATTTATTCTTATTTGTCTACATATTTTTATCTTCATTACAAATCTTGTTTGGTTTTATTTTGGATAATTGCATGTAAAAAATTATTTACTTTGTAATGCATATGCAAAATGTGAATTATTATTTATATTCAAGTGTTTGTGCAAAAATTATTAATGCATGACAGGGAGGCGCCCTCTCGATCACGTAATTTTTTTCCTAATAATGAAATAACTGAAAAATGTGGCGTCTCACATACATGAGAAATATATCTACAGAAAGCTTGAAATGTCTTTTAAACGAATCAATTCAAAACGAAAGCATTATGTAATCTGTGAAGGTTGTATTTCTGTTTAAAGGCGCGTCCATGTGGAGAGAGTCAGCACTGTGAATTTCATCTTGCAGCCGACAAGATAAACATTTGTTTATTAATAAATAATTAAAATGTCTCCTTTTTCATAATTATTAGGCTACTTCTGCCTGTGCTTTGTGACGAACTTAATGCATGTTCTTGAGCGTGGAATATATTAAGGCTGGATTATAGTTGTAAATTTAATATAAACTTGCTATTAGTTGAAATAATGACAAATGAACGACTAGTAACTAGAAAAACCTTACGTGGGAAGCAGACCTATTAAATACCATCTAGACATCTCTGTTAAAGTTTTTAAAGAATTTTATACGCGTTTGCATAAATTCTTCCTTCAGAACGGTCTGTAATGGAGAGATGCCTTAACACTGATTTTTCCCTCTGAAACAAAAAAAACGAAAATTGAAATAAAATAAATATTTTATGTTTTGAGAATGATTGGGCTCAAGCCTCCCCCACGCGTTTGAGACACCGCTGTCGAGCAGAGTATGAGCGGAGCGGAGTGATTCTGACTGAAGAGGAGCGGATTTTTTAAAAGTCAGGAGCGTCGTGGTTTTCACTCGCTCCAGCACCGCTCCACCACGAATACAATTCATGCCAACAGCCCGTAATATAACTGCATATTTAGCAAGAATTCACATGATAAACATATTTAGCTATATCTTGATACACATAATCTCTCCGATCAGAAGACTATAATGACGGCAATAGTCGAGCGGGATGTTACATACTAGTTCTCAAGGAGTTTGTCTTCCTTTTACTGATTATTTTCGGGTTAAAACATGATTTAAACAGATACAGCACATTCACACGTAATCACTGTCGCAATAATGCATTCAAACAAATGTAATCTTACAGTAGGCTACTTCATCTGTATCTGATTTTGAATGAGCAGAAATCTGTAACAAATGCATCAATCTGTAGATAAAATAACTGACGAAAATGTAAACTGTTATTTTCATCACAAACAAAATTTGCACAGCAGAAAGCAGCAATTATACCTTTTAATGCTGACAATTTTATTAGTTTGGCGTTTGGTAGGACAAAAAGTTGGCACACAATAGCCTAATCCCCTTTGAAACTCTCCTGTAATTTTATTTATTTATTTATTTATTTTTATTTTTATTTTTATAAGCTATTATGAACATAACATTTCAACTTTAGCCACGGAGTGAAGGCGGAGCAGTGTTTTTGGTATCAATGAACGCGGAGCTTAGTGATTATTAAATGCTCGGAGCGCGGAGGGAAATTGTTGCTGCTCCACTCCGCTCACACAGGCCTACTGTACTGCCGAGTGAGAGAGATGTTTCGCCCTATATGAACAAGGCCGTCCGGTGTAGACACGGTTAGACAGTGTCTGCTATATTTACAAATAATTGATATAAGAAATAAAAATAAATACATAACCTAAACCAGCGGCATAACGAGATGAATATATAGACTAGAAAACTGATTTAGGCCTACACTTGGTCTGTCCTCCGTCCATGACACTGACTCACTGCGGAGCTGCCAGTTTTAATCTGAACAGCTCTTAACGCCGAGTGGATGGCATGATGGGCTAGTATTAAAAAATAACATATTTTTTATATTAAAACTTGTTTTGAACAATTTCTTTGTCATTTGAATATTGATTTTAAGTAGGGAGGCAAAAAAAAAAAAATCAATTTAAATTGTAAATCGGATTTTTTTGTGAAAAAAATCGGGGATTTTTTTAGGCCATAGGCCTATCGCCCCGCCCTAATGCAACAGGTTTTTTATTTTTTTATTTTTTTTTTAAGTTAAGGCAACTTCCTCTGAAATTAAGTTATAATAACTAATAAACTTTACATATCTATACAGTAGTCAACATTTGAAGTGATCAAACCTTTCTTTAAAGTTGTCCTAAAACCTGTTCTGCAAGTTTGAAACCCTCATAAGACTGTCCATATGAAAGAGCAAGAAATTCACACCTTTAACTCGACCCCCACAAGCTATACAGAACTACCCCCAGCCCCCTCCAGCTGAACTGAACTCGGTCTGTTTTTTGGCTGTGAGGAACGGTGTGTTGTCATGTTACTGGGTTGAAACATGCCTGCACTCACAGCAGCCCTACTCTTTTTATTCATTATTTTCCCGCAGCCCATATTATTATTTTCACTAGACCAAAATAATAACAAATTATCAATTGATAATTAATCATTATTTTTGCCAAAATCATTGTTATTTGTGAACGTAGGCATTTGCGGAAGGCTTTAAGACCAGGCGGAATCCTCCGTAAGCTGCTCCCGCTTCACAGCGCGCGGGACTCGCGCAAACCGACCCAACATTTAGCAAGACAGGAAAACATTCAGTCTGCCTGAAGGAAGACGTATTTCATTGTAAGTTAATGCTGTTAAATAGAGAGTAAAAAAAAAAAAACTAGTGTAGGCTATCCTTAAACTTGGAGCTCATTATATTGAAGTACAAATCCAAACACCAGAAGCAACCTACACTCTCAGTGTTCTTTCACTGAAAAGTATGCATTTTATTTATTTATTCACAGGCTATATGGTTGAAATAGTAATATTTTAGCTGAAAACTTTAAGTGCCATTGTTTAAAAAAAAATGCATCAAATGTTTCATAGACCTTCAGTTGTCATGCTTTAAAATCCCATGCCATTTGTAATTTCACTGTATTTTAACCTCCTAAATAACAAAAACAAATGAATAAAAGTAAAATTTATTCAGACCGATGGCATTTTTTATGACATTATTTATTTTTATTTTTAGAATAGGCTAATTGTAACATAAATGGATGAATCAAAACAAATATAACTTTTTAACTGCAGGCAGATATAGGCCTATATTATTGTACATTACAAATATTTGGATACCTTATTTTATTAAAGAATAAATACTTATTTTCTTCAAGAATAAACATTATAAATAAATAATTAAAGAAAGAACCTCTATTAGCCCTTATTTGTAGGTTGTAGGAGATATGCGAGCGATTCATAGATTAAAAAAAAGAAAAAAGTGGGTGCTTGGTTTCAGAAAACGAATACAGCTCGTAAAAAATGCTATGATGAAAAAGTCATGCTAACTTATTAATTCATAGAAATAATTTAATTAAAAAAATTTTTTTTTCTTCGAGATTCAACTTGAATTTCAATACTATTAAACTGACTTTAAAATCTCAAGGAGTTTATAAGTTGAAACGGTAAAATGTCACAGTGCATGCTAGCCTAAATGAACTTGTATCTTGTATAGTATCCGAAGACTTGAGTGCATGTTAGCATAAAACTAACAATATAATTTGATTTTTTTTTTTTTTTAAATGAAAAATTTCTGTATAAAATGTGACAGCAACCTTTATATCAAACATTTTGAAATCGTCCACAGCTGAGCAACGCAGGAGGCAGATCTGAAGTTATATTTGTTTGTTCACGAAGTGAATGTGATGCACAAAGTCATTTTTAGATGCAATGGAAAAATAAAGCTGGATAAAAAACATACATGAAAACCCGCTAAAAAATAAATTACATTTGTGAGAGTTGCATTTTATTACATTCAGAAATAATAACGGCAGGCCTAATAATGCTATAGGCTAATGTACCAACAGGACATTTTTAGTTCCCTTCACTTTACAACAAATCCTTTAAATTTAAAAAAATTATCAGAACAGAACAAGAATTACAAATATATAATTCGAATGGATAAATATAATTGCAGCAGGCTATATAATAATATAGGCTTATAAACAACAACAAAAATAATAATAATTAAAAATAATATAAAGCGATACATTATGTTGGGCTTATCTCTCTCATTCAGGACAAATCCAAACATGTTGCCCATTTGAAGCTAAACTCTTATTCATTAGGTAAAATAGGCTTTGGATTTCACACGTGTTTCAGTATCGACGAAAAAAAAAAAAATCATAATTAGCAAAATTATGCCAAAGTGGCCCGCTGCTCGCGCCGAATGGCTCGGTGAACGACTGCTTGTTCCAATGAATATGTGCGCGTGAGGCACCAGCGCGATCAAAGTCACAATTCACAATTATTGGTCACACAGTAAAGGCATAATTCAAAAATGCAAAGTGTTAGCAGTTTGAAAAATCAAGAATTATAACAGAGTTAATAAGAATTATTTGTAAATGCTGGACCGTTCTCATTTCGCTCTGCAAATGGAACCTGAAGATTATTATTATTATTATTATTATTTTTAAACCAAGAATGAACCGAAATTAAAACATTTTAATCCGTTTATACGGATTAAAATGTTTTCATTTCAGTTCATTCTTGGTATAAGTATATATATATATATATAATATATATATATATAAAATGACTGTTTAAAAACAATAGCATGCATAAAAGCCTTTGTGTAAAGGTTTATATTTTATTTTTTGATGAGTAGACTGTAGCCTAAGACTATCCTATTTTTAATGGCTTTTAAGGGTGTTATAATGTTTTATTATGTATATTATAATTTATTGTTGTTTAACGTCTTCCTTTCATTTACAATTACATTCATTCGCACTTTCATTTTACAATTACATTCAGTTCGCAACCCGTCCCTTTGCGCCACCTTTAGTTGATTGCGGTATTTCTAAAATCACTTGAGAGAACTATTAAAGAATTCTTACAAAAAATCAGGTACAAACAACGCAAAAATACTGTACACTGGATAAATCCAGACATCATAAAAATAATGAAAGAACGAGACCAAGCCTTAAAAATAGCAAATAAAACTAAATGAACTCATGACAGAGGACGTTTCACCATGTTGAGAAATAAAGTTGTAAGATCATTAAGAAAAGCAAAGGCAGACTTCTTTCTCACTATAATTGAAAAATCCAATGGAAATACTAAAATAATATGGAACCAGTTAAGAAAAATGATAGGTGATCGCCCCAAAGAACAAAACACTCCAGAAATTAAAATAAATGCAAAATTGACAAACAATCTTCCGGTTATAGCAGAAGCAATTAATCACTATTTTATTGATTCTGTGGCTAACATAGCGAACTGTTTTACACCAGAGAACACATACACTCCGTCAATAGACAAAAAGTCAATTCGTTTTTAGCTTAATTAATGTCACAGAAATCAGAGGTATCAAAGACCATTAAATCACTCAGACCAAATGCAAAGATATTTTTGATATGGATACGGTAATGCTCAAGGCACTAAGTACATCTGACACATCCCCCATCACCAAAATTATCAACATGTCTATTTCACAAAATATTTTCCCAAGCATGTGGAAACCAGCTATTGTTGCTCCAATTTTCAAAAGTGGAGATCCTCATTCCATGTCAAACTACAGACCCATCATTATATTGCCTACAGTGTCTAAGATTGCAGAGAAACTAATAGCAAAACAAATTATTAACCATCTAAATACCACAACCTTTGCTCTCCACCCTATGCAGTTTGGCTTTAGAGCCAATTACTCCACCGAGACTGCGACTTGTTTCTTTACTGAAAACATCAGAGCTCTGTTGGACCGAGGTGGGGTTGTTGGTGCGGTGTTTCCTGGATCTCAGGAATGCTTTCGATGCTGTTAATTATACAATTTTGCTGGCAAAATTATGCAGTTTTAACTTTTCCTCGGATGCGCTTAAATGGACTGAGTCTATCTCACTGACCGTCTCCAACATGTCAGAGTCCAGTCTTTTTAAATCAGCCGCCCTTAGTCTGTCCACCGGTCTTCCTCCTCGGATCCATTTTAGGGCCTCTATTGTTCTCACTTTATATTAATGACCTTCCGTCTGTCTGTCCTGATGTTTCTGTACAGATGTATGCTGATGACACTGTAGTATATGTTCATGGTAAGAATATTTCTCAGGTGGCCGAGAAGCTCACTAAATCCATGGATAATATTACAGCTTGGTTAAAACAACCCTGCCTGCAGCTGAATACATCAAAAACAGTAGCAATGTTTTTCACAAAGTCCAATAAAAACTTCAGTGTTGAGCCAAATATTTTTCGTTTCTGGGGAAAGGCTGCAGATCGTGTTAGAATACAAATATCTGGGGGTTTTGATCGATTCAAAGTTGTCATTTACATCACATGTAAAAAGGGTCTGTAATCGCATCAAATTTAACCTCATGAATTTTTAGACACATTCGCCATCAAATGTACACACAGGCAGCAAAAATGTACATGCACTCTATGATCTTATCACATATCATGTACTGTCTACCCATCTGGTCACAAGCTGGTGTTACATCTCTGAATCCTCTGCAGTCACTTTACAAACAAACTTAAAATTCTGGATAAGAAACGAAAATATTTCTCATCATTGTCCAATATTACAAAAAGATTACTCACAGATTACTCAGCTGGGAAAGCATGGTAAAATGTCAAAATACTCAAATCTATGTCTTCTATACAAAATTATTAATGGTTTATCATCCCCTCCACTCCACCAGTTTGTTAACATCTGTACATCTGATCACAGCAGAACCCAGAGGTGCAGCGCGGGGAGATTGGGTCATTCCCTTTAGAAAAAGTGTATTTGGTCATACTTCTTTTTCTGTTCGAGCTGCTACTGAATGGAACCGCATTCCCTTAATCATTAGAAATCAAACACATATTGTATATTTAAGAACCATTTAAAGAAATGGCTTCTTGAATTTCAGATCTGTCAACATTAACACATTTCTAGACCTGCTCCATCCTCTGCTGGCTTCTTGCCTTGTGTGTGTGTATATGTCATGTTTTGTCAGATGTTGATTGTTGGTTTGCTGTATTTCGATTGTACTTTTTAACATAATAGGATTTATTAAATGTATTGTAATTTTTTTTCTTGTTATATGTATTTCTTACTGTCTTTTAGGGTGACTTTTAACATCTGTCCTGGGACTGCAGATGAAAAATAGCCTTCTGGCTAACTCTGGCATATTGGCAGAAATGTTTATTAATATGCACTGTCCCTGTAATAAATAAAAAATAAAAAAAATAAAAAAATAAATGAACATTGACTTGTTCCATCGGCTTCATGGTGAGTCCTCCGGGGACTTACACATTATTATTATTATTATTATTATTATTCTACATTAGGTCAATACTATCACACTTCTTTTGGGACACTAATAATAATAATAATTAAAGCTGCAAGCAGAGATGAAAGGGCCCTCGCACCCGGGCTCACTGCCACCCAGTGGCCATAGGAGATCAGCGAACGTTGGGCAATATGCTTATAAAATGGTTAAATATTTCTGCCAAATTTCCTGATGCCAACAGGTGGCACTATGATTATAACTGAATACTGGCATGTAGATGTCTTCACGCCAGGACTCTTACCAAACGTGAATTTCAGGGCAAATCAGACATTGCATGTTTAAGTTAGTGTGAAACAAGATATTTCCTGTTGCCAGCAGGTGGCACTATAATTATAATTGAATATTGGCCTTTAGATGTGTTCAGGCCAGGACTCTTATAAAACATGTGACGTTTGAGGCAGATTGGGCATTTTATGCATGAGTTACAACAACTTCCTGTTTCACAGTATCAATAGCATGCTTTAGCACTTAGTAAGTGTTGCTAGCATGTTTGAGAATATTTCTAGTGTGTTTAGCGCACATAATGGCATATTTTACTGTGTTGTTAATAGTGCATAACACTGTAAAACATGTTACTTCCTGTTGCCAGTAGGTGGCGCTATAACTATAACATATATGAGCATGTAGATATCTTCAGGCCAGGACTCTAATCCAACTTGTGAAGTTTGAAGCAGATTGGACATTGTATGCACGAGTTACAATGATTTTATGTTTCACTGCATTAATAGCATGCTTTAACACTTAGCTAAGTGTTGCTAGCATGTTTTAGCATGCTTCTAGAATGTTGCCAGCCTATTTAACACTTGTTGATGCTTTTTATTATGTTGCTAGGAGTCCATAACAGTGTTAAACATGACACTTCCTGTTGCCAGCAGGTGGCACTATGACTATAATCGAATACTGACATGTAGGTGTGTTCAGGACAGGACTCTTATCAATCTTGTTCAATTTGGGGCAGATTGGACACTGCATGCCTGAATTACAGTAACTTCCTTTTTTTTACTACATTAATAGCATGCTTTAGCACTTAGCTAATTTCTGCTAGCATGTTTTAATATGTTTCTTGCATGTTGTCAGTGTATTTAGCACTTGCTGACACTTTTTAATATGTTGCTAGGAGTCCATAACAGTGTTAAACATGACACTTCCGACTTCCGGTTATGAGGGGTGCAGAGTAGTTGCGTGCTCAGCCTGCTCCCGCAGTTTTATTTTTAATTTTCTTGCTAAACCTTCAAATTTTAATTTATATTGTCAAAACAGTTTAATAAACTGTTTGTAAGTGCTCGGACCACTTTATCATGTCTAAGGCTAAAGGAAAACACGCAGAAAAAGATAAGGAGGGTTCTTCAACGGCTAGCATTTCCATGGCTGACATTAGCTCTCTGCTGGATGAACACAGAGAGGCCCTTTCGGCTGATTTTAAATCCTCATTCGAGTCTCTTGCATCTACTCTGGACAGCATTAATTCCACTATTACTGATCATGGGCAACGCATTGATTCTCTGGAAGTTAACGCCACTTCAGTTGACCAACGGCTTCAGCATCTTGAGGGCGCCTACTCTGCTTTGCAGAAAGACAATGAGCTGCTTAAATTCAAAGTAGCTGATTTGGAGGGACGCAGCAGACGCCAAAACATTCGGATTATAGGCTTACCTGAATCGATTGAAGGTCCTCGTCCGTCTGTGTTCTTTTCTCAACTACTTGTCGAAAACCTTGTCACCTACTTTACAAAATACACACCATTAGTTAAACCTTACTCACCGGAGCCTCACTCCTAAGCCGGCTCCGGGAGGAAGCCTGTGATCTTGCGTTTCCACCGATTCCAAGTTAAAGACGTGGTAATTCGCGAGGCTCGTAAACGGGGTGTCCTGCTTTATAAAGGCCATACGATTCATCTGTTTGACGACTACAGCCCCGATGTATTGAAGCAGCGTGCCGAGTACAGAGGTCCTATGGCGGAGCTATACAAAGCGAGGGTACAAGCCGGCACTCCTTTACCCGGCCAGACTGCGCATCACTCTACCTAACGGAGATAAAACATGGCTCCAGTCCGCTTCAGATGCTGTCAAATTCATCCAGGACTGATTAAGTTAGCAGGACTTAAACAAGAACTCGTAAGCTAGCCAATTGGCACTTTCAGTCTGCGGCTGATGCCGCTATGACGGTGCAGTCCTTTCTCCTGTCTTTCATCGTAATTTTTGCCTTATTACGGACGGTAAATGCTTGTTACGGGTTCAAATTCAAAATGCATATAGGCTATATATTTTTCTTTTATTCTTTTTTTTAATAAATAAATCAAATAAATTTATTTTTTTGTTTACAACATGCATCTTTGCACCGTACACCGGCTGTTTTGGCATCTTTTCTGCTGACTATTATATGGGCCTCCCAGGTCTTATTTGTCCAGGCTAATTTGTTTTTCTCGAGTTGTTTGATAAGGTTTAACTTGTTCTCTTTAGGTGTAATTACACTTGTTTGCGGGGGCAGTGCGTTTGTTATAGGGAAGTAGTAATATTCGCTGATCATTATATCAGAGTTGTGTTCGTTGCTGTTTTTGTTCTCTACGGCAACCGGGTTGGGGTTAGTATGTTTTGGGTTTTTTTGTGTGTGTGGGTGTGTGTGTTTGGTTTCTTGTTCTGTGTGTGAATCTGTCTGTGTATTTTTTATTTTTTTCTTTGTTAAATTTGTGTGCTACCTCCTTCTCCCTCACTTGTGCTGCTGTGAATCTGTCATGGGTGCAGATTTGGTGGATTATTTCACCTCTAACATATCCTTTCTATGTTAAACTATAACGCCAAGTTGGCTTCTAGTGGTGGGTTGAGGTTTATCAGCTGGAATGTGAAGGGGCTTAATTCACCTGTTAAACGTAATAAAGTGATTGATCATTTAAAACATTTAAACGCTAAAATTGCTTTTTTGCAGGAAACCCACCTTAAACCATCTGATCATCTTAAACTTCGTAGAGGATGGGTAGGAGGCCAACTCTACCATTCTTCATTTTCAAGTAAGGCTCATGGGGCTGCAATATTAGTGCATAGGTCAATACCTCTGTCCGTCTCTAAAGTCATATCGGATCCCAATGGTCGCTTTATTATTGTTACAGGGAAAAAATTTTGGCCATTACTCTGACGCTAGCTAATGTTTATGGCCCAAACTGGGATAATGAGGATTTCTATAAAAATTATCTTTTTTCGATTCCTGATATAGTGTCTAGTCACCTTATTCTCGGTGGGGACTTTAATTGCTGTCTGGACCCCTCACTCGATCGCTCATCCATTAAACCCATTTCTCCATTTCTCATCTAAATCATCTAAAGTTATTCAACTGTTTAATGGAGCAATATGCCCCGTCTCGGATGTATGGCGCTTTTTCAATCCTAGTGATAAGGCAGTTTTTCTTTTTTCTCTCCCGTGCATGGTACTTTTACTCGAATTGACCTCTTTCTCATTGACAACAAGCTGCTTTCTTCTGTTAACAATTGTTTCTACAGTCCTATAGTTATTTCAGATCACGCTACTATCATAGTGGATATCTCTTTTCCTGGTGTGTCCTTTACGCGATCCCCATGGCGTTTTAACTCCTTTCTTCTTACTGACCCGGATTTCATAAAAAACATAGATAGTCGCATTGATCTTTTCATTTCCACTAATGTTAATTCAGATGTGTCAGCGTCAACTATTTGGGAGGCATGCAAAGCTTATTTACGTGGAGAGATAATTTCTTACTCTGCCTTTCAGAAAAAGATATCTCTTAAAAAAAGTATATCTATCTACATGCAATCCAGATGACATGAAGCACATGAACCAGAAATTAAAAAACAATAACCCACAACAAAAAAAATAATTGAATACTAAAAATTCCAAAATCAACATATTGGCTGCCGACGGGGCAATAGAAGAATTACTTAAGTCACGTCATAGTTATTATGAGTCTGGTGATAAGCCAGGCAAAATATTGGCTCACCAAATCCGACAATCTACCTCGGCTCAGCATATCTTACAAATTAATACTGTCAATGGCCCAACTATTAACCCTCAAACTATTAATGACCAATTCAGGAATTTTTATGCCTTGTTATACACTTCTGAGTGTTCATCTGATGAGGCTCAGTTGGACAGTTTCATTAGGCCCCTAAACATTCCCTCTATTGACCACGAGACATCTTCTAGGTTTGGTGGATGAGCTTTTAGCGGTAGACGAAATAAAGTTGCGATACACTCGATGCAGAATGGGAAATGCCCAGGACCTGATGGTTTTCCTATTGAATTTTTTAAGGCATTTACAGATAAACTTTCCCCACTACTGCTAAATATGTTTAATGAATCTTTACAATGCGGCATACTCTCTCCTACTTTAAGACAGGCCACCATTTCACTCTTATTGAAGAAAGGCAAGGATCCCCTTCTTTGTAGTAACTATCGCCCTATTTCTTTGTTTCTGTGCAGATGTTAAATTATTAGCTAAGATGCTGGCAAGCATTTAGAGGCTGTTTTGCCTTCAATCATTTTCTACAGACCAACGGGGTTTATCAAGGGAAGGCACTCTTTTCACAATGTCAGGCATCTATTTGATATATTGTACTCTCCCTCAACTTCTATCACCCCTGAGTTGGTTATTTGGATGGACGCAGAGAAGGCTTTGGCTCGTGTCAGTGGCCTTATCTCTTCCATACATTAAAAAGGTTTGGATTTGGCTGTAAATTTATCTCGTGGATTAAGTTTCTTTATGCTTCTCCTTTGGCTCGTGTCCGCACAAACAAGATCTTTTCTAAATATTTCCCCTTGGTCGTGGTACTCGGCAGGGGGCTGGTCCACTTGCCCCCCTTATGTTTCGCCATCGCTATTGAACCTTGGCATTGGGGCCCTCGATCTAGTCCAATGATGGGCATATAAGAGGGGGCTTTGTGCACAAACTGTCTTTAATAGGCGACGACCTTTTCCTTTTTCAGTCCTTGAGCCAGACAGATCCTAGACCCCGGTTTTTAAGATCACTGAAGGATTTGGCAGGTTTCAGGTGGTAAAATTGAATCTTCACATAAGATGGACCCGCTTTTATTCTGCCTATAAATTCCGCTGCCATAGCTTACCCTCTTTCAACTTTGCCATTTAAGAATCATTAGATCAATTCAATTATTTGGGCAATCTGCGTAAACCTGAGGACTACTCTGACACTCTGTTTAAACTTGTAATTTCTCTCCTCTGTTGGATCGATTCACTTGAAGATGCTTCATTTCGTTTGTCTCTATTGCCGGGGGTCTTTCCTCTTTCGGTATTATAAATTGTATTAACATTAATGTATACTGCCTAAATTTCTGTATCTTTTCAATGCATCTTTATTCCAAAGCATTTCTTTCACTCTTTAGATAGCTCTATTTCTCAATTTATTTGGAATGGA
>NW_024879208.1:5733-26324 GCF_018340385.1 Cyprinus carpio | reverse complement strand
GCTTGATGCATCGGTGTGGCCTGGGGTGCTGAAGGATTACTAGAACGCTGTGATTGATACATGCGTGAAGCGTCGTTGTTTGAAATAGCAGTAGAAATGGTTGTACTTCGATAAATCGGTGTGAACTGCACTGCTTGATTGGCCAGATGGGAAGTTGTGGTGATGTAATGTTGGGGTGTACTATCTGAAGATGATTAAGGTACAGTCGTGCCCGACACATCAGTAGGAGACAGTGGCGGTTACAGTAGCATGAGGGAACCACTGTGCTTCGACAATAAGTAAACACTAGGGAGGATGGGGCTGACAACGGTTTATCTGAAGATGCGGAACTGTGGCGGCTGAGACCGACGCTATAGTTGTGCTTAAACACGGTAGACGCGACACAGGATATAGATGTCGCCGAACTGCGCCTGTTTAGCCGGATCAGTAGCAACAACCGATGCCAATAGACTAAGTAGGAACTGATAGTTGTGGACGGATAGAGCAGGGCTGCTTGAAAGGCCTGGAGATTCGTTTGTGCGCAAAGTACAGATCACTAGGAACTGCAATGGATGTTGTGGAGCCATCAGAAACAGTGTCTTCTTTGGTAGAATCTAAAGGATCTTTACTGATGGCGGGACCATAAGAAATGGTTGTGTTTGACAGATCACTCGGGAACCACAGTGGTCAGAAAGTTCCAGTGTGGACATAGTTGTGCTTAGTTGGTTGTCAGCATTGTCCGAAAAATGATTGAAGCAGCTGTGTTCGATGGATCACTGTGGTCTGTGGTGCTTGAAAGGCCATCAGGGGCAGTTGTGACTGATACATCTGTAGAAAGGAATATTGTTTGGAAATAGCAGGAGAAATGGATGGTGCTTGATAAATCACAGGAACTGCATTTAGCTTGGACTGGGCTAGGATGAAATGCTGGGTTGCTGGAGGATCTTGAAACCAGCATTCAGCAGATGATTAGTCATGTGGTGGCTGCAGACCAGGTAGCCTCATTGGGAAAGCTTAGAAAAATTAATTAGAAGCAGTTGTGCTTGACAGACCAGAAGAAACTGCAGTGGTAAAAGTTCCAGTATGAACGGTTGTGCTTGGTTGATCAGTAGGGAATGCTTTGTTTGAAAAATAATCAGGAGTGCTTGTGCTTGATGCATCGGTGTGGCCTGGGGTGCTTGAGGGAGAAGGAGAGATGAGGGTGGAGGAGGAGAGAGGGAAAAGGATAAGAAGAGGTTTGTAACTCGATAATCAGGAGGAAGGGAACGGCTTGCTTGGGGGGATGGAAGTGGTTGAGGGAGTGATGTATATGTGGAGAAGTGTCTATTCTGAACGAGGATTGAGGACAGGAGTGTGGCTTGTGACAGAGAAGGGGGGTGGGGGCGGGAAACAGTGGCCACCCATGAGTAGCCCCAAAGAAAAGGAAAAAGAAAAAAGGGGTGCACTGGAGGAAAAAGAACTGGGGGAGTGAGGTCAAGAAGACAAGAATCTGGATCTAGAAGATTAGAACCTGTCGTCTCTGAGGGAAACCAAGATAGCTATAGTTGTGCGTTAACTGATCGTCAGCGACCCGAGAATGTCCCGAATACATCTTTGAGGAACGAGTTCATGTTCTGAGTGGCTATCGAGTAGTTCCGAACGAGGCTGCGTGATTGTGGGCCTTAGTAGGATTTGTTGGTTTTACATAAAGAATGGATTTTTTGTAGAAGTGCTGATTGCGTGAAAGGACCCAGATTGGCCCCATACAGTTGTGCTTTACGGAGATCAATAGGAAGCTCGCAATGGTTTGTGGAACGCCATGCAAAACTCAGTTGTCTATTTGGTGAAAATCCAAAGGATCTTTACTGATGGCGGAGACCATAAGCAAAGGTTTTTGTGTGATGGATCAGGGGGATTACCCAAGTGGTCGAAGTTCCAGTTCAGACTGGGACAGTCTCTGTGCCTGTAGTTGCCGTTGTCACAGCAGTTGTCCGGAAAACTGATTGGAAGCAGCCTGTGTTCGATGGATTCACACTGTGGTCCTGTGGTCGAGTTGAAAAGGAGCCATCAGGGGCAATTTTTGCACTGATAATCTGCCCTTAGAAAAGATTACATTGTGATTTCGAAATAGCAGGAGATTGGATGTGCTTTGATAATGTCAGTGGGTGAACCTTAGAGCTTGCGACTGGCGCAGATGGAGCAGGGTTGTCATTAGAGAGGGTCTTGTGTTTCGCGCACCTGGAAATATGGCTGAATATGTTTAGGTACGATGCGAGTGTTTGACAGAGACAGGTAGAGTCATATGGTATGTATAGTCCAGTGTGTGAACATACTGTAATCAGATTAGCATCAAGTACCGAGGAAAGGTATTGTCAGAATATACTGTGTTAGGTTCCGTGATTTGTTTTTTGCGTCAGTCAGTTTGTGGTGTTCCGGAGGAATTTAGAAGTCTTTGATGATTCAAGGTTAGCTGATAAAACATAAGCGGTTAGAAGCCGGAGAGCGTGAGTTTGACCAGAATAATCTAGAAGTGGGTAATGGGTTCCAGATAGTATGACCGTTTGTGCTTTTGGTTGATCAGTAAGGAATTGCTTTGTTTTAAAAAATCGATCAGGAGTGCTTGTTGCTTGACTGTGCATCGGTGTGGCCTGGGTGCTTGAAGGACTATTAGGAGCAGCTGTGATTGGATACACGGTTAGAACGTCCTGTTGTTTGGAAATAGCAGTAGAAATGGTTGTACTCGATAAAGTCGGTGTTGAACTGCCCTGCTTGATTGGCCAGATATTGATTGGCCGATGGAGTAGTTGTGAGTGATGTAATGTTGGGAATTGTACTATCTGAAAGAGATTGGGTACAGTCGTGCTTGACACATCAGTGAGACAGTGGGGGCGGTTACAGTAGCATCGAGGAGCCACTGTGCTTGACTGATAAGGAGGCACTGGGGAGGTTGTGAAGGGCCTGAAACAACGGTTTCTTCTGTCTGAAAAGATCTTTAGGAACTGTAGTAGCTGAGGAAGACCGATAGCTATAGTTTGCTTACAAGGAGTGATCGGGTACGACCTGAGATGTCTGAATCATCTTTAGGAACACTTCTGTTTGACGGATCAGTAGCAACAGCCGTCGCTTGTGGGACTAGTAGGAACTTTCGTGCGTAAACAGACTGGATAGGAACTGCTTTGCTTGAAAGGCCTGGAGATACAGTTTGTGCTTGACAAGAGCAACGAGGAAACTGCAAGGTTTGTGGAGCCATCAAAAACAGTTTTGGTCTTTGCGTGATCCAAAGGGATCTTTACTGATGGCGGGGACATAAGAAAATGGTGTGTTTGGACAGATCACTAGGAACCACGAGTGGTCGAAGTTCCAGTGTGGACAGTTGTGCTAGTTTGGTTGTCAGCCATGTCCGAAAACTGATGGCAAGCAGCCTGTGTTCGATGGATCACTGTGGTCTGTGGTGCTTGAAAGGCCATCAGGGGCAGTTGTGACTGATACATCTGTAGAAAGAACATTGTTTGAAATAGCAGGAGAAATGGATGTGCTTGATAAATCAGTGTGAACTGTATTGCTTGACTGGCCAGATGGAGCAGTTGTCATTGATATCTTGTTTGAAACTGAAGTATCTGAAAGATGATTAGGTACAGGTATGCTTGACAGATCAGTAGCCTCATCGGTGTTTATAGTACCATGGGGAACAATTGTGCTCGATTGATAAGTAGAGGCTGAAGGGCCTGTCAGAACACTTGTGCTTGCCTGAGCAGTAGGAACCTCAGCAGTTGTGGAACCATCAGGAACAGAAGTCTTTGATGAATTCAAAGCATCCTTTAGTTTTGACAGAACCATTAGAAGCAGTTGTGCTTGACAGACCAGAAGAAACTGCAGTGGTAAAAGTTCCAGTATGAACGGTTGTGCTTGGTTGATCAGTAGGGAATGCTTTGTTTGAAAAATAATCAGGAGTGCTTGTGCTTGATGCATCGGTGTGGCCTGGGGTGCTTGAAGGACTATTAGGAGCAGCTGTGATTGATACACGCGTAGAACGTCCGTTGTTTGAAATAGCAGTAGTAATATCTGAAAGATGATTGGGTACAGTCGTGCTTGACACATCAGTAGAGACAGTGGTGGTTACAGTAGCATGAGGAGCCACTGTGCTTGACTGATAAGTAGGCACTGGGGAGGTTGAAGGGCCTGAAACAACGGTTCTGTCTGAAAGATCTTTAGGAACTGTAGTAGCTGAGGGACCGATAGCTATAGTTGTGCTTAACTGATCGGTCTGACCTGAGATGTCTGAATCATCTTTAGGAACACTTCTGTTTGACGGATCAGTAGCAACAGCCGTGCTTGTGGGACTAGTAGGAACTGCTGTGGTTAACAGACTGGATAGAACTGCTTTGCTTGAAAGGCCTGGAGATACAGTTGTGCTTGACAGATCACTAGGAACTGCAATGGTTGTGGAGCCATCAGAAACAGTTGTCTTTGGTGAATCCAAAGGATCTTTACTGATGGCGGACCATAAGAAATGGTTGTGTTTGACAGATCACTAGGAACCACAGTGGTTTCCAGTGTGGATGGCAGTTGTGCTTAGTTGGTTGTCAGCATTGTTCGAAAACTGATTGGAAGCAGCTGTGTTCGATGGATCACTGTGGTCTGTGGTGCTTGAAAGACCATCAGGGGCAGTTGTGACTGATACATCTGTAGAAAGAACATTGTTTGAAATAAGCAGGAGGAAAGAAATGGATGGCTTGATAAAATCAGGTGAACTGTATGCTTGACTGGCAGATGGCGCAGTCGTAATTCGAATTGTTGAAACTGAGTATCGAACAGATGATTAAGGTAAGGTCTGCTTGACAGATCAGTCAGCTATTGGGTTTATGTACCATGGGGACAATTTGTTGATCGATTGAGTAAGTAGAGGGAAGGGCCTGTCCAGACACATTGTGCGTGCTGACAGTAGGAACATCAGCAGTGGTGGAACATGTCAGGAACACGTCTTTGATGAATTCAAAGACCTTTAGTTTTGACAGAACCAGTTAAAGCGTGTGCTTGACAGACCAGAAGAAACTGCAGTGGTAAAAAGTCCAGTATGAACGGTTGGCTGGTGATCAGTAGGAGAATGCTTGTTTTGAAAAATAATTCAGGAGTGCTGGGCTGAGCATCGGTGTGGCATGCGGGCCTTGCAAGGACTATTAGGAGCAGCAGCGGTGATGATACACGCGTTTAGAAGTCCGTGTTGTGAAATAGCAGGAGAATGGTTTGTACCGAGACATCCGGTTGTGAACTTGCACTGCTTGATGGCAAGATGGCTATTTTTTTTGTAGTTAGGCGTGATGTAATGTGGGAATTTTACTATTGTAAAGTGCTTGGGTCCAGTCGTGCTGTGCAATCCGTAGGAGCAGTGGCGGCTTAAGTAGATGAGGAGCACTTGCTTGAGCTAGTAGGACCTGGGCGGTTGACAGGGCCTGAACAACGGTTCTGTCTGAAAGATCTTTCGGAACCTGTTAGTAGCGGAGGGACCGATAGATATAGTGTGTAACTGATCGGTAAGACCGGAGATGTCTTGAATCATCTTTAGGAAACACTTTGTTTGACGGTCAGTAGCACAGCGTGCTTGTGGGCTGAGTAGGAACGGTGTGGTTAACAGAGGGTGAATGCTTGTGAAAGGCCTGGATGGAGATACAGGTGGGCTGGACCAGATCACTAGGAAATGCAATGGATTGTGGAGCCATCAGAACAGTTTGCTTTGGTGACATCCAAAGGGATCTTTACTGAGGCGGGACCATAAGAAAGGTGTGTTGACATAGCAATAGGAACCACAGTGGTCGAAGTTCAGTTTGGACCGTTGTGCTTAAGTTGGTTGTGCAGCAGTGTACGAAACTGATTGGAAAGCGAGCCAGCTGTGTTCGATGCGATCACTGTGTCTGTGGTGCTTGACAGGCCATCAGGGGGCAGTGTGACTGATAACTGAGAAAGAAAACATGGTTTGAAATGCAGGAGAAAGGATGTGCTGATAAATCGTGTGAAAGTATGCTTGACTGGCCAGAGGGAGCAGTTGTCATTGATATCGTGTTTGAAAACGACGTCTGAAAGATGATTAGGCGGTATGCTGGACGATCAGTAGCCCAGTGGGGTTTCTGTCATGGGAAAAACATTGTGCCGATTGATAAGTAGGGGCTGAGGGCCTGTCAGAACATGTGCTTGCCTGAGCAGTAGGAAACCTCAGCAGTGTGGAACCATCAGGAAACAGGTCTTTGATGAATTCAAAGCATCTTTAGTTTTGGACAGAACCATTAGAAGCAGATTGTGCTTGACAGACAGAAGAAACTGCAGTGGTAAAAAGGTCAGTATACACGGTTGGTGTTGGTGATCAGTAGGGAATGCTTGTTGAAAAAATAGGAGTGCCTGTGCTTGATGCATCGGTGTGGCACTGGGTGTGTTGAGGACTATTAGGAGCGCTGGTTGATACCGCGTTTAGAACGCCGTTGTTTTGAAATAGCGTAGGGCAGAAGAAAGGGTTGTAACTCGATAAATCACGCGTGGGAATCCGCACTGCGTGATTCGGCCAGATGGGTAAGGAGTTGTGAGTGATGTCATGGTGGGAAGTGTACTATCTGAAAGATGATTGGGTACAGTCGTGCCTTGGAACATCAGTGAGACGTGGCGGTTACCAGTAGCTGAGGAGCCACGTGTGCTTGTATGATAAGTAGGGCACTGGGGAAGGTGACGGGCCTGAATACACGGGTTCTGTCTGAAAGATTTTATGACACTGTAGAGCTGAGGGGACGATATGCTATAGTTGTGCTTAACTGTCGGGTCGACCTGAGAGTCTGAAATCTTTAGGAAGCAATTCTGTTTGAGGATCAGTAGCAACAGCGTGATTTGGGACTGTAGGAACTGTTGGTAACAGACTGGATAGAACTGCTTTGCTGAACGGCCTGGAGGATAAGTTGTGCTCTGACAGATCCACAGAACTGCAATGGTTGTGGATGCATCAGAAACAGTTGTTTGGGTGGAATCCAAAGGTCTGTACTGATGGCGACCATAAGAAATTTTTTTGTTGGTGTTGGGACAGCTCACTAGGAACACAGGGCGAGTTCCAGTGTGGACAGTTTTGCTTAGTTGGTTGTCTGGAATGTCGAAATGATTGGAAGCAGCTGGTCGATGGTATCAGAAGTCTTAGGGGGATGGGACTTATTAGGAACAATTGGTCTGATAGATACGTAGGACTGCACCCGGAGTGTGATGGGACTATTAGGAACTGATGAATCAGAAGGATCTTTAGTGGTGATGGGACTATTAGGAACAATTGTGTCTGATAGATCAGTAGGAACTGCATCGTTTGAACCAACAGTTGTGCTTGTGTCTGTTGAAACAGCAGTTTATGAATCATCAATAATACTTACTTTTTAATTGAACAATCAGTATTTGCAGTGCTTAGATACGTTACAATACTTAATAATCCCAATACTAAAAGATGTGCTTGATTTATCATTAGGAAGTGCATTGAGCATGGTACCATCAGGAGAAGATGTGCTTGATAGATCAGCATGGCCTCAGTAGCACCAGCAGTGGTTGTGAGGCCCAGAGGAACAACTGTGCTTGATAGATCAGAATGGATTGTAATATTTGGAAAAGCAGTGGTTGTGAGGCCCAGAGGAACAACTGTGCTTGATAGATCAGAATGGATTGTAATATTTGGAAAAACAGTAAGGACAGTCAAGGAAACGGAATCAGCATTTGTAGATGTCATTGGTAAGGTAACCCCAGCACAACCTATGGCAAAAATATAATAAATATGTAAATAAGTTTATCTGGTAAAATATCTCAAACATTTTCAAGTAAAATAAGTTATCACAAACCTTGTGTTTGGGAAAGAGAAAGAATTTCTTTGCTTTTCTTGAGGTCCTCTAGATGTTCAGATGGTAGAATTGCCAAAGACTTCTCTAGGCCTTTCAATCTGGGGGAAAAAAGGTTACATTTTTTTTTATATCATGCAAAGTGAAAACAATGTACTTAATGGAAACAAATAACTCACATTGCATCATAGGAGTCACAGCTTATGTTTGTGGGCATAACCACCAAATCTGATGGACGGAAACTGGCCAGTAGTATGACAAGATTGATTTGGAACCACAACTCATAGTCACTCTTTTGAAAGAAGGGAAATTTGGGAGCAAGAGCCTTCAAAGTCAATTTGATATTTCTCTGAAATGTACAAAGGTATCAACAGCATTTATCATTTCATATCATTAAAAAAAACATGTCTGTTATTAAAGGTGATTAAAGGATTGCCTTACAGTGTGACACTAGTTTAATGAGTTTTGTGAGTTTAATCATAAAACTCAATTTATTGAAGTAGTTTATAAAAGCCTTTAACAAAGCAAATTGCTCACCATAATAGAGGTCAACACCATTCTCATAAGTGTCTCATTCTGAAGTACACCAGTAGATGGATCAAGCCCATCATCTGGAGACATCAGAATAGAGGTCAACACCATTCTCATAAGTGTCTCATTCTGAAGTACACCAGTAGATGGATCAAAAATTAATTCTGCTTTCTGTGTTGCTGAGAGGGAACTTAGAACTGTCATCTAAAAAAGGACAAAACCCAGTCAAAAATATTGTCATTCAAAGAAGAAATAAAAATTATAAAGACAAAGATAAACCCAATTACCATGTTAATTTTCATCTCCTTTAAATTGGTATATGCGACATGTCTACAAAATAGGCCAAAGTTGATATGCATCCATGAAGAATCAGTTGTGGAATCAACCAGCAGCGACTATATAATACAGATAAGATGAAAAACTCAGCTAAGGTCGGACACAACATTCAATGTGATGAACATTCATGAGTTATATTCAGGCCATTTAAATGTGAGTTTTTTTTTTTTTTTTTTGGTTTTCTTTTTTTTTTTTTTTAACTTGTTTGACTGCTTAACATATACATTGTTTCCATATCAAAACTTCAGACTGGTAAGAAACATTTTTCATGAGAACAAATAAGTATGCACAAAAACACTCATCTGATACTTATATTGGTTGCACTTTATTTTAACAGTACTTAAAAGATACCTACCGGTAAGAAAGTATCACTAGTACATTGGGGTAGGGGTGTACTTTCTTGGTTCAGCTGAGTACCATTTATTACCTAGTTATTGTAATTATCCAATTAAGGAACATAGTAGAGAACAATGTGTGAAACGTGACTGCTCTCCCTTATACTTATTTATGCTTATATTCGAGAGAATTCACATCATAACTGACATATAAGGTGAAAATATGGATATGAAAATAAATTATCATGAAGAACGAAAAAAATAAAAAAAATATTTCCAGTGACATAAATGAGTTAAAATGGCAAGACAAATAGGAAGTCAATAGAATGTAATTTAAAAATAGTGGTAGAAGTTTAAACCCGCTGGGGGTGCTAAGGGGTGTTGGGGGCCTGGACGAAAGTTTTTGGGACCCCTGACTTCTGTGTTGTTTTCAGGCTGTGCTTGATAAACATACAACATGGCTAAAGTTCTAATAACACTATAATCAGTACAAACTGGGCTACAATTACGTATGTAAATAGCATTGTATGTACATGATGTGTGTTTTTGAGGGCGAACCACAACCGTATATTAGCGTGGTTACGTGAAAACCTATAGATTTGAAGGGGTTCCACTAAAATTCGGTTTATAAACACAAGAGAACATTGTGTATCAAAAGACCGTCAATACATGGAACCCTTTTTTCGCCTATACTTGTGTTGTCTTCAAAATGATGTGAAAATCAGGCTTGGGTTAGTAGGGACGTGCCAGGGAGGGAATACAAGGAACAAGGAGAAAAGAGAAAACAATAGAACTAGATGTAAATTCTAACTAGAAAGGGAAACTGTTGTTTGCATCCAGGGCATAGGCGAGTTAGGCGTGATTACCATCAATGTTAGAGGATGGTGGATATCACACCTGGAGAAGAACACAAGGCCCACATTACGAGGGGACTGCCAGGAACAAGGTGTGAAGCTTTCCAGGCCAGGATTGTTCTTGCCAGGACGTGAGAGGGACGGTTTACAATAAAAGAATTGTGAGGGCAACAATCATGGTATATAGTTTAGATTTTTGTACGTTTACTTAGAATATTATTTAATTATCCCACAAAATAAATTGAGATTGCACGTTGCAAGTGCAGCTTAACAGTGTATTCGGCAACAACCAGAAGCGGAATTGTTAGCAGTCATTACTCCCAGTCACACAATCCGTTGTCAGAGATCCTTCTAATAGGTTCTGATTTGTCTACTTAACAACTTTATTATTATTAGTGGTGCTTCTGCCGTCGAAGGGGACAGAAAGGACGACACGGGAACCTATTACATCATCTCAGCAGGATACTTTCTTCTTCTGTCTTCGTTCATAGAATCCGTACAATTGCGGCGCGGTAGAACTAGTCGCCCACAGCTTTTTGTTGGTCACAGAGGCGCATGTCAACCAGACCGGTCACAATTCGTGCCGGCCAATATCCGGAATGGTGTGCTATGAAGGCGTTTTATAAGACTCGATGGCGGTGAGGCAGGGACATGGTGTGGGCGCACACCGGGCGGCGAAAAATCAAGCTGGCGAAAAGTGGGCGAAAATCTCCAAAAACTGTGCGGGGTCACACAAATCCCACCGCTGGGAAGGTGAGAGCGTGGTTTCACTACACAGCGGGTGGGAAAAAAAAAAAGGAAGGCGAACACTTGAGTACCGCTGCGAAGGGGTGGGCGGTGGGGGAAGAAAGGCTGGATCTCAGAGAAGTGCGAAACAAGAAATTCAGTGCAAGAAACATGTACAAACACCCCAAAAGGGAAGCATTTGAAGAGGCTATCAAGCACAAAGTGTGCCAAGGTGGCAGACGACACCCCGCAGTGGTGGTATAACGTTGAAATTCCCTTGGGGCGCAAGAGCCCCCCAAAGTTGCCCCAAGACAAAATTAGGTGGGACATGGGAAAGTGGTACTGAGGAAGAGGGAAGGAGGGGGGTGGGGACACAAGAGCACCACATGGAACGAACACAACTCGTCGCGTGGTGTGGGGTTGGTGGGGATGCCTAACTAGATGGGAAGATAATAATATGGATTATTGTACAAAAGGTAAAAGTGTGAGACAGGTAACGCCTCCATCACAGTGTCATAGAGACCTTGAGGGTGTGGGTTGTCGAGAGGGGGGTGTTGGGGGGTGAGCTGAACAGAAGGAGAAGGAGAGAGTGGGCACGAGCAGGCTAACAGGGGGGGTGGCTCGAGCGTCTCAGTGATAATTGTGAATCTCATCAATCCACGCCCCAGCAAGCATATTAAGAACACCTTAGTAAATAAGCTTCATATAGATTCTTCCCATTGAAAAAGATCAAAATTAATATCTTTGGATAGTGAAGTGTCATAGAAACATGAGGGTGGGCTCGCTTTGAACTCAGCGCGTGGGGCCAAGCAAACGCACCAATCACAAATCTAACCTTCAGTACTTCATATAGCCACACCATAGACAACCTATTTAGAGCACCCCTAGCAACCATTTAGCCATAATAAAGTACGTACTAGTGCTCTGCTCCACATACATCATTATTGGTGACATCATGGCTGGCTAACATGCCGAGTTTTCTTTGGCCACTGCAACGCACCACTCGACAGGGCCCTTTTTCTTCCAGGAAAATGTAGCATTCTAGTTATTATTATTATATAGATTTTTATTTATTAATTGAAAGAACAGCATCATTTGCTAACATGATTATTGTATTTATCATCACTTGGGGTGCTAAATAAAATTTTTTTTAAATTTTTATATATCCTGCACTCGCCAGGTTTTTTGAATGATGGTATAGTGTATTAAGTTGTTCAAAATTTAGCTTTTGATCAAAGGGAATAAATTGAATTTTAAAATATTTTCAAATAGAAAGAAGGTATTTAAAATAGTAAAAAATATTTCTACCAATACTACTGTTTTGTTAAATGCAACTTTCTGTATTGTTGGAATCAAATAAATGCAGGCTTGGTCAGACAGAAGAGAAATCTTTACAAAAACTTACTGCTCTGTTTCTTTTACTGTTCAAACGTTTTGACTGGTATTGTGCCATGCTTGAAATATATAAAATGAACATCACATAACCTGGCACATACCTCATATTACTTATATATCTTATTGCTGTCTATGTGTTTATTCAAACATAAAAAAAAAACATCCTGGCACTCGTGAATACATTGAGATGATGTAAATGAAACTTCATAATGTTTCACTTGATTATACATTTAGTCGGGAACTATAGTTTGGTAAAAGTCTAACTAGTAAAAATGTGTACAATTTATAATGAAACATACAAGTACATTAATAATACAAAAAGACTTTTAATGATCCTCTGCTGTGGTCAAGCCAGCTTCATTCTTCTTTCTTCTGATGTAATCCAAATCTTATTCCTCTCATACGTTCCTTACTGAGCTGAATTATGTCCCTTATTCCTCTCGATCGCGACGTGAACCGGCAACATTTAAAAATGGGGCAGTACAGGTCTAACTGTTTTGTTAGCTCTGAAGTGGGCGTTTACCCGCCAGCGAGGCACTCACGTAGACGATTGTATTATCAATAACACGCCTCGACGCATAGGGCGTTGTTTCATTAGATCTATATCGAAAGGAGACATGAAAGAATGCGGTACATTGTCATTGTTTTCTATGTAGATTTCACTTTATCACAGTATATTTGTTTTCTATAAGACTTACTTGGTTTAAAAGTAGACTATGTCAAGCTTCATGTATATGTGTTTTGAGTATGTGCTGAGTTGGCAGTTCATTTTTAATGACACGTTTCTTTCTAAATGAAGATCACGCAGAACCAAAGCAGTATATGAAAGCGGCACTCTGTTTTGTGTTCTTTGTTTCTATATAAATGCGACACACGTTTTTGGTTGTATATTTAGGGTGTGTAATACAAATAAAAGTAGACGCTTTAACAGATTCGATTGATGTATTGCTCTTATCGTGTATGATCAAAACTGAAAGTTGTTCTGGAAAGTTCTTTTTCGGGTCTTATCAGAAGAATATGCCACAAAAACGCCAGATTCACGCTTAGTTGACTACAGAGGGTTAAATATGAACCGACTGAATTAAAATAATGACATGAAGTTAAATATTATTCCCAGTAGATTTTATGACTAAATAACTGAGTTTAACTTCTACAAGACCCACACCGATCCACAGATGTTTGCGTTCAAGTAGCCTGGCACCAGAACAGCTGTGGATCTCCTGCTGTCTCAGCAAGGTCAGCTGCTCAAAGATGCTGCTCCAGGGCACCAACACTACAGGGGAAAGATTAAAAAAACAAAACAAAAAAAGAAGATAAGGACCATGCCTCTTTAACGTGAATTTTTCAAAACCGCCTCGCGATGACCTCTCAGCCGGTTGCGAAAAGGACCTGGCTTTCCTGCGGTGGACAATGCTGCTGAGAACTCGGGTTTACAGAGCCCTGCAGCGTGTGGGGAGCACTCACGTACATGACGTGTTATGTGTGCAGTCCACGTTCGAAGTCGCTGTCTGGACATCTCTGGAGTCAGGGAGGCTGGGCAGGGAGGCAGAATCAGTGTTGACAGTGAACCAGGAAACCCAGTCGTGGCTCCCGAAGACTTCCAAAATGAGGGCTGATGATGGAGAAGACCCGAGTTCAACATGATGTCCCCTCACCACAGGATTGATGTCCAAAGCCTAGAGCAAATGACAAGCAAGCAGAGAGCAGCGTACGCCAGACACACAGGCATATATATGTATAACATATTTAAATAGATCAATAAATAAAATTGCGTCACAAACGCCCCTCGGATTCTTTTGCCCCACAGAAAAGTACACCTGTACGTGCTTTTCACCCCAGCGATCAGAAACGAACCTGCGGTGTCCGTGGTGAGAGCTGACAAGAACTTCGTCGACGTGCTGGAAGCGTTGCCGCCCTCCAGGCGGTCAAAGACCAAGCCGATCAGATCTGCGTTGTTCAGCGCCCGGAGCTTAGTGTCAGCTGGGCAACTTGAGAGGCGCTCAGAAGGTCCAGTGCCTCAAACTGCAGGGGAGAAAACAAGGACTGCGTTTGTTAGTGAAATCATGCTTGCCCAAACCAGTCGCGGGGAGCAACTCTACAGATTGGAGGGGCCCCTTGCTGCTGCCAAAGCCCTCGAGTGAGTTCCCGGGCGCAGAGGTCGTTCGTAATCCACGTAGATGGATGAATTTGCCAAAGCATTGCCAAAGACAAGTGCTGAGGCTGCCGCTGTTGGACCCACATGTTGAGCCTAAATAGGAGGACATGAAGAAAAAACTCATTTAGGAGAGACAGACGCTCACAGACACAGAGCAGCGCTGTCATTCAGCGAAGCGAGACAAACAAATTGCCGCCTCTCTGGACCTACCTGATGCCTGGCTCTGCTTTAGGTAGGCCAGCCAGACTGGGGGTGAGCTCCTGCTGTCTCAGCGAGGTCCATCCTGCTCAAAGACTGCTGCTCTGTGGCCCCAACGCTACATGGGAAAGATAAAAAATAACAAAAAAACAAAAGGAAGGTAAGGACCGACGCCCTCTTTTAATGCTCATTTTTTCAACCGCCTTCTTCCGCCAGCTTCGATTGACCCAGCATGCGAAAAGGCCTCTGGCTTTTTGCTGCTGACAATGCTGTGAGACTCGGTTTACAGAGCCCTGCAGCGTGTGTGGGGAGCACTACGTATTGGCTGACGTGGTAATGGTGCTGCAGTCCCGCATTCAAAAGAGTCAGCAGTCTGGAGCATCTCTGGAGTCAGGCTGGGCATGAGAGGAATCAGTTTGATTATGAACCAGGAAACCCAGTCGTGGCTCCCGAAGACTTCAAAATGAGGGCTTGATGATGGAGAAGACCCGATTCAACATGAGATGTCCCTCACCACAGGATTGATGTCCAAAGCTCTAGAACAAAATGACAAGCAAGCAGAGAGCAGGCATTTATGCCAGACACACAGGGCATATATATGGTATACATATGTAAATAGATCAATAAATAAAATTGCATCACAAAACGCCTGCGGATTCTTTTTGCCCCACAGAAAAGTACACACCTTGCACTCTTTTTCACCCAAGCCTTTCACCTCCAGCGATTCAGAACGAACCTGCGTGTGGTCCGTGGTGAGAGCTGACAAGAACTTCGTCGACGCTGCTGGGAAAGCTGCCAATGCCTCGCCCTCGCAGGTGGTCAAAGACCAGGCCGATCAGATCCGCGTTGTTCAGCTACCGAGCTTAGTGTCCAGCTTGGGCAACTTGAGAAGGCGCTCAGAAAGGGTCCAGTGCCTCAAACTGCAGGGGGAGAGAAAAACAAGGACAACACGTTTGTTAGGAAATCATGTCTTGCCCAAGACCAAGTCCGCGGGAGCAACTCTACAGATTGGTCGGCGCCCCCTTACGCTGCCAAAGCCCCCTCGATGAGCCCGCTGCAGGTCTTCGTAATCCACGAGGATTGAGATATTTGCAAAGCATTGCCAAAGACAAGTGCTGAGGCATGCTGCGCTTGTTGGACCCACATGTTGAGCCTTAATAGGAGGACCGTGAAGAAAAAACTCATAATGGAGAGACAGACGCTCCCACAGACACAGAGCGGTTCGCTGTCATTCAGCGTAGCAGACAACAAATTTGCCGCCTTCCCTCTGACCTACCTGGATGCCTGGCTCTGCTTTAGGTAGGCCAGCAAGACTGGGGTGAGCTTCCCTGCTGTCCAGCGCAGGTCACCCCTCCCGCTCAAAGACAGCCAAGCTCAGGGCCCCCACACGCTTACAACGGGAAAAGTATAAAAAACAAAAACACAAAGGAAGGTAAGGACCACGCCTCTTTTAAACGTAATTTTCAAATACCGCCGATGACCCCAGCGTGCAGAAAGGCCCTGACCTTTTTAAGGCCTGACAATGCTGTGAGACTGCTTACAGAGCCCTGCTGTAGGGGAGTACTCACGACATGACGCGGTAAAGGCAGTCCCGTGATTCAAGTCGCCATGTCTGGAGCCTCTCTGGAGTCAGGCTGGGCAGGAGTGGAACTCAGTTTGACAGTGAACCAGGAAACCCAGTCGCGGGTCTCAAGACTTCCAAAATGAGGGCTGATGATGGAGAAGACCCGATCCAACCCAACATGATGTACCATCACCACAGGATTGATGTCCAAAATCCTAGGGGAAATGACACAAGAAGCAGAGAGAGCAGCATTTATTTTCAAAAAACATATATATATATAGATATATATATATATATATATATATACATATATATATATATATATAAAAGTTACTAAAATTGTGCCCCCTATATTCTTTTTGACCAACCAAAAAGCACACCTGTATACACGCTTTCATCCCCACTCTACAGAATATTCCTGCGTGTAACGGAAAACACAAAATCACAAGAGCTAGGCTGCAAGTTTAGTCTCTGTCGAAAAAGTGGGGCTTTAGCCTTTTGTCTTTTCTCCTGGAATGCATTACAATGAACCGAAACTCTTGGAGTAAAACCTGCTATAAAGACTCAAAAGATATTTCAGTAGGAGAGCTTGAAATGTCTCATTTTGAATTAATTCAAATTTAAAACTAAAATCCTCTGTTCATGTGCAATTCTTTATGAAATCAGTCGGAAGATCAATGTTCCAACCACCCACCCGGTCCGAATCTTACAACCTATTTTTTGTACAAAACTACATTGGGTGGACCAGCCCTTCAACCCCTTGTACGTAGTACAGTATTTCCTGTCTGAGGCCTATTATCTGCAATGTGGTCCACCTCATGTGACCCACGCAAACCTATAAACACTAACACGCATAAAACTTCAACAGATTCCTCAGCTTTTCACTGTTTTTGGAAGAAGACACCCTGTGAAGTATATACATAGAATTAACTTCAGAAGTAGAACATGATGCAAAGCTTGATCCAGCAGACAATATTATTTCTGATGAGTAATTGATATATTCTTACTTATATTAGTTAATTTGTTGTTTCTGTTATTTTTACGTAAATGTGTACACATTTTACTATGTGGCCTATTATTTCCTAAATTATATAAGAAGACTGAAATGTGTGAAATTGAGTGTAATAATTGAAAAATTAAATAGACACACACATATAGGGCGGCAACCGTTCATTGAATCTAAATCTTGTATGATGTAAGGCTGTTTTTATTACAAAAAATATATATAAAATTAAGACCATATTTATTTGTCTTATGTGACATATCGATGACAAACATCTCAACTAGCAGAATGGAACAAGATTAACTGTTTGAGGAGACCAAACAATACCAAGTACATGCAAACAGTATGTACAGTAGGTGGCCAATCAGAATGCTATTTATCGCAGCCGTGAGTGCCGGCCACTACTTAGCGCCTGCAAAATGCATTTGCAGAGTTTGAACAGCTGAGTGGCACTTTAACTAAAAATTTATTAAGTAAATGCTTCAAAGTGCATTTTCACAAACAGCTGTCAGCTTTGCATCACCAATGTTACATTTGATGGCTGCAGACGGCAAAAATGAAAGAAAAACACTGTAGGCCTAGATAAAATATTTCATATTCACCAATGCAAATTTAGTACTTATGAAGTTATTATGTGCATTTCTTTAAGCAGGATAAATGTCAAGTCTATGAGCCTGTGCTCATATATTCACAAAGTACAGGTCCTTCTCAAAAAAATTAGCATATTGTGAAAAAGTTCATTTATTTTCCATAATGTAATGATAAAAGTAAGCTTCTTCATATATTTTTAGATTCATTGCACCAACAAAAAGGAAATATTTCCAGGTCTTTTATTGTTTAAATACTGATGATTTTGGCATATAGCGCACTATGAAAACCCAAAATTCATATCTCAAAAAAAATTATATATCTTGAAAAGGTTCTCTAAACGAGAGCTATTAACTAATCACATCTGAATCAACTAATTAACTCTAAGCACCTGCAAAGATTCCTGAGGCTTTTAAAAACTCCCAGCCTGGTTCATTACTCAAAGACACCGCAATCATGGGTAAGACTGCCGACCAGACTGCTGTCCAGAAGGACATCATTGACACCCTCAAGCGAGAGAAGGTACAAGACACAGAGAAAAGAAATTTCTGAACGAATAGGCTGTTCCCAGAGTGCTGTATCGAAAGGCACCTCAGTGGGAAGTCTGTGGGAAAGGAAAAAGTGTGGCAAAAACGCTGCACAACGAAGAAGAGGTGACCGGACCCTGAGGAAGATTGTGGAGAAGGAACGATTCCAGACCTTGGGGACCTGCGGAAGCAGTGGACTGAGTCTGGGTAGAAACATCAGAAACCACCGTGCTGAGGCGTGCTTTTGGACCAGAAACAGCTGGCTTAGAAGCGCGCGGCCTGGGCTACAGAGAAGCAGCACTGGACTGTTGCCAAGTAAGTCCCAAATACTTTCGGACGAAAGCAAATTTTGCATCATTTGAATGGTGCAGAGTCCTGGAGGAGCCAAAATGCATGAAGGTCCAGTGTCAAGTACCCAACAGCCATGTATGGTCTGGGGGGTGTGCCATGTCAGATGCTGGGTTGGTCACTGTGTTTATCACGGGAGGGTCCATATGCAGCTAGCATCCAGGAGATTTTTGGGCAGCACTTCGGCTTACCCATATTTTAGATTTGAAACATTTAACAGGTGTGCAGCATTATTTATCTAATATAAATATGTGTTATATTACACTTAAAGAAATGTTGGTTACTGTGCATGGAGCATTAAAAGCAGTCGACTATTTCAGGCTAGGCTAAATATATGGATCTAAATGTCAATATTCTCACATTAGATAATATTTGTCACAAATAATTTTTAATTATATATTTACAAAACCAATTCCTTTAATAAAACAGCATACATTTTTCATGCACATACTTTAATATTCGTTACCTGTCCTTTATTTTGACAAAGAACTACATGGGAAAAAGATATCTGTTCACTAATTAAGAAATTGTTGCGTAGCCTATTTTAGTCATTCTTTCCTTTATTTTAGTAAAACATGAGGCACTGTATAATTTCGCTCCCATTGTTTAGGCCTAACTAAAACAAGAAACGGATAAATTAAACTTTGCACGATTTAGCTAAATCATTGAAACTGAAAAGAAGGGACGGATTAATAAAACGCCCTCTGTTTAAACTCGCTCTTCTATCATTTTGAATCATGCTGATAACTTTCTGTGATAGCACTGTAGGTCCATATACTAACTGTTGATCTGTTTCAGGCTTTCCATATCATAAATATTTTTTTTAGAAAATTAATTTATTCTAATAAACATTTTAGAAACTGCATTCTCAATGGAGAACATCGCGGAGATTCAGCACCAGTGCGGATCAGAACTGCACAGGCTGCATTCGGAAGGACAAAATCGTCAAAACTAATTTAAATGTCATATAATGTTCATTTAACTTTCATCTTATTTTATAATTTCAGGTGATTACACATAACATGTGTCACAATCTGGCTCTGAGAGTGCAAGATTTGGTTGTCGGCAAGCATGTTGCTGAGGGGATTAGATCATTTAGTCTTATTTGTTTATGTTTTTTCTTTCATTACAAATCTTGTTTATTTTGTATCATTGCATGTAAAAAATATTCACTTTGTTATGCATATGCAAAATGTTGAAACTGCAATCTCTTCGGCAGTTTTCTGGAGAAAAAACAAAACTAGAGGTATTTCGTAGTGTGGGAGGGAAAGTAACATATCTTACAGAAACGCATTAAAAACTGCCAATCTTATTATTTTCGTCTCTTTAGGAAGAAAAACAAACATAACCCAGGTATTATCAATTACAGTGGCTAAAATTAACGAACAATAAAGCATCAACAAGTGTTGACATTTCTCAATCACAGCAGTCATGACTTTATGAACTTACTTTACTTCTAAGTCGATACTATAGAGAAAAATGGTAACCATGCAGCCATCAGATCTACAGTATCACATCAGACAGTGCACTATAGATCCCCTGAGGACAGTTCCACTCATTCTCTACTATCGGAGAGGAAGAATTGTTATAAACTTGTTAAATGATCTAAACCAACAACATTGGATGTTGTTAGACCTACTTCCATCCTAAGCTCCTAAAAAGAGGTGCTTCCAGAAGTCATAGATCCTCTTCTGACTATTATTAATTCCTCATGTTCTTAGGGGTATGTCCCAAAAACCTTTCAAATGTGTGTTATTAACGCCTCTCATCCAAAAAAACCACAACTGACCCCAAAGAATAGTTGAATTAATGACCGATCTCAAACTCCTTTCTGTCCACGATACTAGTAAAGGTAGTATCCGCACAATTATAATGTTCTTCTTAGAGAAAAAATGGTATTGTGAGGATTTCAGTCAGGATTTAGACCGTATAATGAGTACTGAGACTGCTCTAATTAGAGTTACAAATGACCTGCTTTATGATCTGATCGGGTTGTATTTCTCTTTTAGTTGGTCTTAGCATGGTTCAACACTATTACCAAAACATCTTTGCATAGACACGTTGTTGCATTAATGGAAGTGCATTAGCCATGGTTTAAATCGTACGGATATGACCGCCATCAATTCGTAGCAGTGAATGAAGAGTTATTCATATCGATCACAAGTGCCGTTGGAGGTACCGCAAGGCGGTCAGTACTAGGGCGGTTACTCTTCACGCTTTACATGTTAC
>NW_024879208.1:5574-5713 GCF_018340385.1 Cyprinus carpio | reverse complement strand
TCATAGTCGATATAAAAAACTGGATGATGAGTAATTTCTTACTGCTAAATTGTAAAAAAACAGAGGTGTTAATTAAAGCTCTGCATGTAATAACCTAGAACGCTGTCTAAGACTTGATGGCTGCTCTGTCAATTCTTCG
>NW_024879208.1:5132-5233 GCF_018340385.1 Cyprinus carpio | reverse complement strand
ACTGAATGGTTTAGCTCTGAACGAGCTCTTGTTACATTATCCGCTCCGTTCTCAAAACTCTGGCAATTTGATAATACCTAGAATATCAAAGTCAACTGCGG
>NW_024879208.1:2742-4655 GCF_018340385.1 Cyprinus carpio | reverse complement strand
AACCACGTGCTGCGCCCGTGTGTGTTGTCTTTTTGTGGCTCCGGCCCCGGACCCCGCCCATTTTGCTGGACGCGCCGGCGCCCCCCGAGCTTTCCCGCTAAACAAGAGGAGCGAGCTCCACACTGTTTTCCTTAAATTAATGGTGTTTCAGTGCTTTGACGCAATCTTGTTGTTTAAAGCGCTATATAAATAAAGGTTGACTGACTTGACAAAAGTCATTTTCAGAGCAATGGAAAAAGTAACGCTGGATAGAATTTATAGTACAGAACTTGTAAATAGGTACAACATAGCCTAGATAGGCCCATACTCTGTTCCTAAGTATATAATTAAATTTGGTTAACACACACAATAAACAATTTTAACCGATCAATCGCCTATTCGTTTGCTGCATTTTTTTTAATAAACACGCAAAAATTAAATTTAATTGTAGGAGAGTCGCATTTATTGCATTCAGATATAAAACGGCAGGCCTAAATAATGCTATAGGATACTCGGACCAAAGGATATTTTTAGTTCCCTTCACCTTTTACACAAATCCTTTAAATTCAACAAATTTATCAGAAAAGCAAACGAATTACAAATTATATAATTCTAAGGGATAAATATAATTGCAGTATATAATAATATAGGCTTATAAACGAAACAAAAATAATAATGAAAAATAATTTAAAGCGATATATACACAGCAAAAAATCCAGAGTGAAATCAACTCTGCTGGGAGTACATGTGAGACCACACTCAAGAGTGTGAAAGTGTTAAAATAGGAGTGTTAAATTAACACTGAAGCAGAGTTAAAGTTAATGAGATAATTAAGTGATTAACTGAGTGATGATTGACTATTATTGACGAAACCTGATGTTAACAAGCAGAATCCAACAAGACCGAAAATCAAAAAATTTTATGTCACCATTATATTGTTCAGTGTGTTGCTTTAAGTTGGGCTCTTGAACCCTGTAAACATTTTTAAGTTAGATTTGGTTTGGCTGTTTATACCTCAGTTGTAATAGAGAGACAAGCCAAAATAAAACGAATTAGTGATATATTTGTGTTTTTCATATAATTATTGGAACCTGATCACCAACTTATTAAAGCCTAAAACCTAAAAGGACAGTACTAAGACAATGCAGTCCTATTTATTCATGCCACAGTGCATCTGGGATCCAGGACGAATTTTGAGAGGTGGCACCCAAATGCCCCTGCACACAAGTCTCCTGCCACATTGCTTTTTTTGATTCTCACCGTCGTTGAGGTTCACAGTTGATTCTTGATGTTCATGTCTAAATGAAAGACTCTTTTGAAAGATTTTGAACAAAACAACTTTCAAGAATTTCACAGGTTGTTTTAGAACTCTGGTAATCCTAACTGACAGAATCATTCGTTCCGCAATGAATCAACAAGGAAAGTGTTAACTCAGTGATTCGGAAAAAAGCCACTATTTTTTTTTTGCCCTTCTGTTTTAGAATTCATTACAACAGCCAAGCAAAATCTGACTTTAAAATATTAAGGGTCAAGAGCCCAACTAAAGCAAACATTGGCCACTATAATGGTGACATTAAAATAGTGATTTCCGTCTTTGTTGATTCTGCTCGTTAACATCAGGTCTCGTCAATAATGGTCAATCATCACTCAATTAATCACTTAATTATCTCATTAACTTTAACTCTGATTCAGTGTTAATTTAACACTCATATTTTAACACTTTCACAATCTTGAGTGTGGTCTCACATGTACCTCCAGCAGAGTTAATTTCACTCTGGATTTTTTGCTGTGTAAGGTTCGGCTTATCTCTCTCATTTGGGACAAATCCAAACATGTTGCCCATTTGAAAATAAACTCTTATTCATGAGCTAAAATAGGCTTTGGATTTCACATGTGTTTCAGTATCTACGCAAAAAAAACAAAAAAAAAAAAAA
>NW_024879208.1:2455-2717 GCF_018340385.1 Cyprinus carpio | reverse complement strand
TCGTGCGAATGGCTCGGTGAACGACTGCTGTTTCCAATGAATATGTGCGCATGAGGCACCATCACGATCAAAGTCACAATTCACAATTTTTGGTCACACAGTAAAGGCATAATTCCAAAATGCAAATAACAGAGTGAATAAGAAATATTTGTAAATGCTGCACCGTTCCCATTTCGCTCTGCAAATGGAACCTGAAGAGTATTATTTATTTATTTTTTTAACCAAGAATGAACCGAAATAAAAACATTTAGCTTTCAATCCG
>NW_024879208.1:1580-2181 GCF_018340385.1 Cyprinus carpio | reverse complement strand
GATTTTAACACGCGACTGACTAGCAATTAACGCCGCGGCCCTGTGGTGGCGGTAATACCCATTTTGGTTGTCAACCTACTGTAGTTCCTCATTTTGCCTCTGGAGTGTTTGGCCCCGTAATTGCTACTTGCAGCTATATTTGTAACTATTTTCATCAGTGAAACTGAGCAAAAACAGTCAATATTGTGTCTAAAATGTAAGCCACTTAATTTTAACTTCTTTTTTATTGAACTACTATTGTGTAAAATTAGTGTTGCTTTGTAATTGTGTTGATATTCAGGGAAACATCTTGGTCATGTAATGTTGCTTACCTAAATGATAAATGATAAATGATATATATATACAGTAGGTGGACATCCAAAACGTCGTTTCTACCGCCGCTCGTACCGCCGCCGCGGCGTCTGCAAAGTGCATTTGCAGCTTTTGAACGCTGAGTGGCGCTTTAATCACAAGTTTTCGAACAAGCACATCAAAGCATATTTTCGCAAATAGACGTCAGCTTTGCCTCACCGAAGTGTTATATTTGACTGCAGTCGGTGAAAATGAAAGAAAAAATATTTAATATTCACAGATGAAAGTTTAGTCCTTATGAAGATATGTG
>NW_024879208.1:1024-1127 GCF_018340385.1 Cyprinus carpio | reverse complement strand
TAAGATTTGCTCTGCATGATGCTGAGTGCACGTGCAGCAGTTATTCTTATTTGTCTACATATTTTATCTTCATTACAAATCTTGTTTGGTTTTATTTTGGATA
>NW_024879208.1:720-835 GCF_018340385.1 Cyprinus carpio | reverse complement strand
TTAAAATGTCTTCTAAACGAATCAATTCAAAACAAAAGCATTATGTAATTTGTGAAGGTTGTATTTCTCTTTAAAGGCGTGTCCATGTGGAGAGAGTCAGCACTGTGAATTTCAT
>NW_024879208.1:353-464 GCF_018340385.1 Cyprinus carpio | reverse complement strand
AAGCGTTTGCATAAATTCTTCCTTCAGAATGGTCTGTAATGGAGAGATGCCTTAAAGGTGCCATGTGTAAAAATTGAGGTAAAAATATCCAAAAAATGACCTACACGCATC
>NW_024879208.1:0-130 GCF_018340385.1 Cyprinus carpio | reverse complement strand
TAATCGTGTGGAAGTTACAGCCCACTACTTCATTTCAGTAACAGTTCAGGGAAGAGAGCGGAAGGATGGCAAGAGACACCTACCACCACCACCCGCTACAGGGAAACAAAAATCCGATAAGAAAAGGAGC
>NW_024879207.1:0-95128 GCF_018340385.1 Cyprinus carpio | reverse complement strand
TCTCAAGGAGTTTATAATATACTTGAATTTCTTGAGTATACAAATATACTTGACTTGAATTTCAATACTATTAAACTGACTTTAAAATCTCAAGGAGTTTATAAGTTGAAACGGTAAAATGTCACAGTGCATGTTAAATAGCCTTAATGAACTTGTATCTTATATAGTATCCGAAGACTTGATTGCATAATAGCATATAAAACTAACAATATAATTTGATTTTTTTTTATTTTTTAAATGAACAATTCCTGGATAAAATGTGACAGCAACCTTTATATCAAACATTTTTGAAATGCGTCCACAGCTGAGCAATGCGAGAGAGCGGATCTGAAGTTATATTTGTTTGTTCCCGCGAAGTAGATATGATGCACAAAGACATTTTTTAGATGCAGTGGAAAAATAAAGCTGGATAAAAACATACCGCGAAAATGCAGCTAAAAAAATGCAGAATTCCCATTTGTAGAGAGTTGCATATTACATTTCAGAGAAATAATACGCGGCAGCCATGCTGCGTGCGCGCATGGCTACATTGGTGACTGCTGTTTCAATGAGGTTTACAATAGTGAGAACTCCAAGCGCGTCAGTCACAATTACAATTGGCTGGTCACACAGTAAAGGCAGGGGTGGTCAAAAATGCAAAGTGTTGCTTGAGTTTTGAAAAAATCCAAGAATAGCCAACGGTTAATAAAGGTATTTGTAAATGCTGGACCATTCTCATGTAAGCTCTGCAAATGGAACCTGAAAGATTATTATTATTATTTTTTTTTTTTGCAAGAATGAACTGACATGAAAGCATTTAGCTTTTAATCTGTGCATATATCTATATATATATATATATATATATATATATATATATATATATATATATATATATATATATATATGTATATAATATATATATATATATGTTATGACTGTTTAATAATAATAGCATGCATAAGAGCCTTTGTGTAAAGGTCTTTCTTTAAATTTTTGATGAGTAGACTGTAGCTGGAGCTATACTATTTTTTTTTAAATGTTTTTTTTTAAGGATGTTATAATGTATGTACATGAATTTTTATTTTGTTATTTTAACGTCTTCCTTTCAGTTTTAACCATTACAATCAGTTTCACAATCGGTCCCTTTGCACCACCGGGGCGGTAGTAATGTCGCGAATGGGGTTTAAAACACGCGACTGATTTGGCAGTTTAACGCTCCGCGAGACGCACCTGCGGCTGGCGGTATTGCGGCATTTTTGTTATGTCTACCTACGGTTCTATATTATTAGTGTTATTATTATTTATTGAAAGTACAGCAAAAAACAGGCCTTTTATATAACTTTCTGTGAGTTAGCTGTTTTGTGTGTGATGTTTGCACTTTTTCCTTTTTGTTTTTATTCGCTTTTTTTAGGAATCCTTGGCAGACCGAAGCGACTGTCCACCGGTTGGAATAATCAGCCTGTTTTGTTTTTCCGGTTATCCCTGACCAGATCCATCAGTGCAATCTCACTGCTGTAGCAAAGATTTCACAGTTTACATCAGATTTTTGTCATAGCTGATGTTCGGTTAATAAATAGTCCACTTATCAAATCATTTATTTGTTTGTCATCCGAATAAGGGTTTTACCTTTGATGAGGTTGTTTAAAGACCATCCATCTGACCTACCTCAACACACACCCTTTAAGTGATATGTGACCAAAAACAATTATGATTTTTTAAGCCTGAAATCATTACTATTCTTTGGAGTTTATTAAGCTCTTAGTGATTGCTAATGTTTTAATACCATAAACTAACTATGTTTGCTACTGATATCAGCAGGGTCATTTTATTTTATTTATTTTATTAATTGTTTTTTATACACACATGACGCAGAGGACCTGCACGCACAATGAATTACTCCAGCCAGTCTCTACCTTTCACATGAGTTTTTTCTGCCAGGTGAGCACTGTACTAACATCAAGGGCTAAGTTTAATAAATACTGTAACCTGCACTGATTTTTCTACATACTTTTGTGCTGAAATATCCGTCCCATCAACTGATGGTGGGGGCAGTTTTTTTCTGGCTTCTGTTGGTTTGGCAAAAGAAGCAGCAAACTCGCTTGGAAATGCCCCCAGGCATAGCCTCAGCTTGTGTCTACGAGTTCAAGAGGATTCCTGCTGATGTCTTCAGGAGATTAACAGGAATGTGTGTTGGAACTGCTCAAATTCCTGCTCAGAGTGTTTAGATCTGCCTTTGCCTCAATAATATGCCTTTTGAAACCTTCATTATTTATATTTGTGAGTTAGTGTGCTTTTTATGTTTTTTGTTGGTGTGGTAGTTTGAAATTATGTCATGTATTCTGTATGAACATACCTCACAGTCGTATAATTGTACTATTACTAAAGATGATAAACGCTAACAAAAATATTTTTTTCATTTGTTTTAAAGGCTGTCTTCAAGTATAACTTACACTTGGATACCTTTATTTATATTGCTGCTAAGGAAATAGTCATTATATTTTAAGGCCTTTATTGTGATGATTTTTACCTTAGATTGAATTAGGGTCCAGAAAAACTCATCAGTATTCTGGAAAGCATCACCATCCTCTAGACGGTCAAAAATGACGTTGATCAGATTCATGCTGTTCAGTGCTCCAGAAGTCACAGTGAACTCTGCCACTTGAGATGGACTCAGTAATCCTATTGAGTTTAACTGCAAAGTACGAGTCATTTTATGAAGCTCATGTGTATGGCAACAGTAGTTTGATCACTATTTTCTAAACTCAACTCACCTTAGTGAAATGGCTGTTGAGCATTTGCAGTTGACTGAGAGATGCATATTTTAGAGAAGGATCCCAAAATTGCATCACTGCAGCCTTCATTGTTTTGTTTGGGGTGATATTGGAAAAAGCAAAACCGGCATCCACAAAAATTGAACAGTTTGTCACCCTGAATTCCAGCTCCGCCCAAAACGCTTCCCAAACATCCATGAGTTTAATGTCAGAGTACCTGCTGTAGTTCTGTTCCTGGACAGGTAGAGTAATGCGATGAGTTGAGATCCAGACCTTCTCTGACTGATCTGTGATCAGTGATTGCCAGTCCCTGGCTGAGAACTTGGTTCACACTGTTCCCATAATCAGAAAAAAAATGGAATAAAAAATAAAAGAATACTGTATGTGTAACCTCCCTCGTACTGAGGTTTAATATAGCACATGGAAATAATACACTACAGGTCAAAAATTTTTGGACATAATTCCATTTTTTTTGTTTGTTTTTTCCGTCTTCTGCTTCACCAAGGGCAGCCATTTATTTGTAGAATGTCTAAAGTTGTACCACTAATCAAAATAAAGTGTAAAACCCAATTAACGGTTTTCTCATGTCCCAGCATGTTTGGTCACAATGTACATTGATAGTGCGTGCTCAAAGCTTGCCTTTTCAGCATCATTAAATCCAGTCGTTCAGTGTCACATGATCTCAGAAATTCATTCTAACTAATTGACATGATTTTACTGCCTTTCAAGAAACAATTACTGATAATTATACACAACCTTTTTAAAACAAGTTGTGCTTGGCCACAATTTTTGTGAAAACCGCTTGATAGTTTTAAACCATGCAAAATTTGGAGTAAAAGATATGTTTTTTTCTTAACATTATTGATATAATTTAATTATCTTGCATTACATGAATCAAGAAGTTGACAATGGGGGAACATCATCTTATAATGTTTCAAATAATTTTTTTTTGTTTTATTTTCAAATGAATGTGATTCGTTTGAACTTTCTATTTTATCAAGAATTCCGGAAAAATGCTTTAAAAATAATATGAAGCAGCACTGAAGAACTAGAGTACCATTGAGTTTTGGGATGAACGGAAAAACCCACAGCAAAGAAAAATCAAAAAGTGAGATCTCTTGACTTCTCAAATATTTCTTACTAACGAAATGTGGTTACTTTAAGATCAAATGGATATTTTTGCTTGATCTCCGCTTCTGTAAACTTGTCTCTTGAGACAAAAACTCACTCTACAATGGGTTCTCCTTAAAGCTTAAAAAGATCTCAGCAAGATCACTCACTGTGCCAGAATATGTTACTCCTAGTCTAAAGACTCTGGTGATCGCACATTTGTCCTCTATAAATCTTTAGAAGATCTAACAACATCGCACTCTGTGCTCAGAGTTTCCTCCTTTGCTAAATACTCTGCTGGTCTCATATTTTGTCGCCTCCAATTTTCAGACAATATCAAACTCTGTGCTCAGATTGTTCTTCTTACTAAAACTCTGGATCTCCCCTTGTCATAGCAAAAGTTTCAGAACAAATGCTCAACAGCATTCCAACACTGTGCTCAGTATTCTCCTTAGCTAAAGACTTTGTGGGGCACATTTGTTCTTTTAAAGCTTTAGAAGAGATCTCAACAACATATAAAATGGTGAAACAGAGAAAATGGTTTGTCTGTCATTCCCAGCTACCAGAATTTATTCTTTACAAGAATGTTCTTCTGAATATACAGTGTTTGTTTCTGGGAACATAAAAATGGTCCATTTTTTCTGATGTGTAGAGGAATGTTTTTAAAAAGGTATGATGTTCCTCAACATTCTTTCAACTTAATTTTTGATTTAAAAGATCAAACATCCTAGGAACATTGAAAAAAATTTGTAACATTCCAAAGACATAAACATGTCCAGTTTCCCTTAATGTTAGTAGAATGTTATTCTAAAGGTTAGTATGATGTTTCCTGAAACATCTTTTTCAATCATTCAAACACCTGCCTGTGAACAAAGCACTGAAAGAACGAGTAATAAGAACACAACTAAACTCAAACTTTCTTCCGCCACAGCCATTAAGATGAACTGAAGATAAAAGACATTAAATCTCTCAAGCTCCTGTATTAAAAAAATGTAAAAAGTGATTAAGTGATACTAGATTTACTTTTTTTTTTTCTGTCAGACATCTACAGAAGTTCTTATTGAGAATTAACGCGAGGTTTAGATGTTGGCTCATGTCTTATTGAAAATGTTTTGTTTGAGGTCACCATCATGGAGATCCGACTTTGTGTCAATCATGGACTTTTGCCCCTGGACTTTTTTTTGAGTTGCTTCTTTTGCAGCAATTGCAGGTGTTTTCAGAAAACATTTCCGCGTTGATAAAGCAGATCAACATGTTTGTTTTGATAACAGACAAATGACTGCATTAAAGTAGATTGAACATCTGCCTTTTATGTTTTGCTTACTTTTGGATTAGAAATATTATATGAGAAAGAAGTAATTAACTCAAATGTGAAAAAAAAAAAAAAAAAAAAAAAAAAAAAGTGTTTGCAACACTTCAGTGCTGTTAATGTAAGATTGTCCAAAACTATAACACATCACACTTAGACATCAGCACTCATCATACAAACCTCAACAATGGTGACAAATATGATATATATATATATATATATTATATATATATATATATATAATTAGATTATATATATATATATAATAGATATATATATATATATATAGCAGCAATATTGCATTGTTTTGTATGCTGGCAGGAGCATGTCACCATTTTTGTTTTTCATATGTCAACCATATTGATGTCGTGTGAGTGTATTAATAACACACAAACGTTTTTAAACAAAAAATTATTAATGACACTAATTTATACACTACCAAACTTCAACATTCAGCATATCAAATTCAACAACACCATTAAGTTATTTCTCTTCACATTGGTTGAGTTTTTTTTAACCACTTTAATGCAGTCGTTTATTTGCTATTAAAACAGACATGTTGAGCAGCTTTATCAAAGAAATGTGTTCTGAAAACACCTGCAATTGCTGCAAAAGGGTCAAGTGCCCAACTAAAGCAAACACTGATCTCCCCCGTTTTCCCACCATTGACGTTACCGTGGAAACCCGCGAACGGCTAGCAAACTCAGTCTTTTAAATTCAACCGCCCGATGGGCTCATTGTGCTGTCTAATTCTTTATAGCGCATACGTGAGTATTTGGTTTAATTTACCTCAGATAAATAAGATGGTGCAGTAAATTATTCAAACACAACCTACAAAGAGTTCCATTTTCTAACAGTAAAATAGCCTCGCTCGCACTGTTTAGTTTTTCATTTGTCTGCTAAGGCCATATCTGCCCACTCTCACGCATTCACGCTCTCACGTGACGCCACACATCAAATTTCTCAGGCACAGTAAAATCGCAAAGCAAAGAGGACACGGAGACCGACAGACAAGAGAGAGCAGGATACTTATGTTATAAAAAATAATCTCATCTCTCAGATTCTGTCAATTTTATTTCGAAATTCAAGCAATAAATACCGTTTTGGCGCTTGTAAATGTGAAGTGATCTCTAGCCAATGAACAATGTTAAATACAGTTGTTGTTATAATAAAATAAAAAAACGCATTATATGTCTGGGCTGATTAGGTGAGTTTTTTTTTTTTTTTGTCTTGAGAAAAATGAATGCCTATCCTGTGTAGCCTACCTAATACTTATCCAAATGAGTCAATATTGAATCAAATCACAAGCACTGAACTGAATTGAAATCATAAAATTTGTGTCAAGCAATAGAAAAGTAGCTTATCAGAAATTGTACACAATATAATTTGTTGTTACTAAACCTAATACAATTCTGCTTAGTTACTAAAATGTTCAGATTTTTTTTTTTTACACCAATTTGATATTTAAAAATAAAATATTTAAAAAGTATATAATTATCTAACATCTGACTAATTCAAAATTAACCTCAAAACATTAAATGCTAAATGGTGATTATATATAGGTCTATCTAGCATTACAAAAAAATTTGTCAGAAGGTCATCTCGCAGTGACTGAACAGCCTGACGCGTCTTACAATTCTACGTTGTTACAATGTTATCTGACATTACGCATGTCTGCTTCATTAGAGCCTATTGTGAGGAAAAAGCTTAACGGGGTTTAATGTACCTAAACAACGATCAGTGATCACCCCCAATTTCTCTCTTCTCATATTGCTCCTGAGAGAGAGATCTGGTGATTATTGATCGTTGTTTAGGTACAATTAAACCCACGCTACGCTTTTTCACGTTATGGCGTTTATAGAATGTCCCACGTTAAAAAAAACAGATTAAACAAAATCTGGATTGTGTTTCATTTTTGGGGCAAGATGTAAGCCTGTGCAGTGTCAGTAATTTATAACATGAAGCAGACCCTGGATGATATTTTGGGGGGTAAGTTAATGCTGCAATTGTTTGTCATATCAAAAGAATGATAGAGATTGAAGATGTAAGCCTGTGCAGTGTCAGTAATTTTGATGTTTGAAACTATGCATGTTAGTAGCAACAGCCCAGCATCAGCCCTCAGTTTGCCAATTTGTTGGAATCTGGCCCAATATGAACACTTCAAAACCAAATACTCTTTCATATTCCTGTCTAATAATGCACTGGGATGTGAAATATGCAGAGATGCAGGGTCACCAGGTGTTCTAAGATCTGGTTCAAACAAATACACTTTTCCATCAGAGTGGCAATATGGCAGAGTTAAACCTTATGGGGATACTAAAGACAAGCAGATGAGATTGTTACAAAAAATATGCGAGCATGTATCATCGCATAGCCACAAATTAGCCGAGTCAATCTGTGAAAAAAAGAAGAAAATACATTAGATGCCAGCTTCCTAAAAGCACAACAAGAACAGCTGTGCACCACTGAGAAGGTGTTTAAGACGGCATATCACATTGCCAAAAGAAATCGCCCATACACAGAAGAATGGTCTTAATATGGGGAGAGTTTTGCACACTAATGTCACATGCACAGAGATTGTTCATTTCATTTCAATTGAAATGAAACATGCCCTGATGACCAGCATCAGGAATACAAGGCCCAAAGTGTCCATCCTGATAGATGAGAGCACGACACTAAGCAAAAAATCTTGTTTAGTTGCATACATTCGCGCATCAAATCAAAATTCAGACCCACTCACTTTTTTCTTAGAGGTTATTGAGCTAGAACAGACTACTGCAGATGGCATCACTGATGCGTTGTTCAAGTGTCTCATGGACAATGGGTTAGATGATGAGTTTCTGAAGCAGTGCTCTCTTGGCTTCTGCTCAGATGGGGCATCGTGATGCTGGGTAGAAAAGCAGGGGTGTATGCAAAGCTAAAGGCCAGATATCCAGCAGTGTTGGCTGGCACTAAGCCTTAATCACAGGCTAGAGCTGTCAGTTGGGGATGCCGTAAGGAGCTGTTGTAGAAACCAACCACTTTACCAGTTTCCTGGATAAGCTGTACTGTCTTTATAGGTCAATCAGTCTCCAAAGAATTTGAGGGAACTGGATGAGGCTGCATCAGTAGTGGGCACACAGTTGAGAAAAAATAGGTTGTGTGTGTTAAATGTGAGATGGGTTGCCTCTTCCTACAGGACCGTTTGAGGCTGTCTGGAATATGTATGGTGCTTTGCACCTGCACTTTATTAGTGCTGGTAAAGATACATCCAGGACCTTGGCTGAAAGGTGCATGTATGACGGGCTTGCAGCTAAATTATCCGCAGAGGGTTTTTTTGTCAATTTGGGACTAATGTTGGATGCTCTAGAAGAGCTTAAAGACTTGTCTGAAGCATTACAAAACAGAGAAATTAGTCTCTCAGAAGGTTTAAAAAAAGTTAAACGGCAGGCTGATGTTTTCTTAGCAATGATGGAGACACCAGGCCCTCATTACCAGATTGCCTGTCAGGATTGCCTGTCAAGATAGTGTTTTTAAGGGGTTCCAATGAAAACTGGTGGGAGACAAATAAAAATCAATCACGAAAAGTTTTTTCATGCACTCAGTTGTAGCATGCAGTCCAGGATGGTCCCAGAGCATGAGCTGGAGCTTTTTGATCAAATAAATGTGTTGTCACCTGACCCTCTTCAGTGCCACTGCTGTATGGAGAACAAGAATTGAGGCAGCTGTGTGATAGTCTGGCAATGAACTACTGTAGTGTCAAACAAGATTTCCGGGACTACAAGGAAAACCCAAACATGGCAATTAAAGAGGGTCTTCTGAAATGAAAACACACAGTAGATACACTGCCTGTGAGCACAGCTGAATGTGAAAGGGGATTTTCAGCGATGAATATTATTGTTTCACCACTGAGAAATCAGCTGAAGATTGTCAATGTGTCCTCTTTGATGTTCGTAAAATTAGTGGGTCCACCACTAGAGTTGTGGAACCCAGTTAAGTTTGTTAGGAAGTGGGTGATGACAAGGAGGTCAGCAGACCATGCTGCCTGTAGACAAAGACAGCATAAACCAGAGGAGCCTGCATTTACTCCTATTTGGAAGCTGATAAATGCATGAATTGTAGTATGTGAATAAGTAAATGTGATGTATTTAAAGTGTAAACTGTTATGTCTGCACACGTCACACGTCTGCACAAGTGTTGTTTGGGTTGTTTCATATTGCAGTGAGTTGAGTAATTACCTCCCGTGTCGATGTGATTAAATCAAATATAACATAAACTGCCAAAGGAATTGGCCCTGATTCTCTTAAATCAACATAATTTTCTTGTTTAAAAAAATGTTTACATATTTGCCAACCAATATTTTCAAACATGTTCAATTTCATACGTTTTACAAGGGTGAAATCCGTTGCCTGCTTGTTAACATTAAAGGTAAAAAATAATAAAAAATTGTAAAATATTTATCTTTGTTTGAATAACTACACATTAATACTGGAAAAATAGCCCCTTTGGTGTAAAACACATTAAGTCATTTTATGGCACGATTTTTAATGATGACCACCATAAATAAGGGCTCCCCCTCCCTACAAAAGCCAATTTAACCACTGGTTAAAGGGATAGTTCACCCAAAAATGAAAATTGTCATAATTTATTAAAGTTTTTCCAAATTCAGTCCTTGATTCAAATTTCTCATAAGCTTAATTGATTTGGTCTAAAGAGAGAAGAATTAATGATTATTTTAGTTTAAAGACTACATATAAAAATAGCTACCAAAATAAATTTTGGTAACTACAGTTTGGCTAAAACTATTGACTAAAAATAAACAAAAATGCAATTACTTTTCGTCGACTAAAACTAGACAAAAACTATGAAAGACTCAAATGACTAAAATGTGACCTAGACTATCAAGCATTTTCGTCTCAATATAAAGACTGAGACTAAATCAAAAATGCCTGCCAAAATTAACACTGCTGATATGAAGAGTAAATACTGAACTCAATTGTATTAATGTGTTTTTGCAGAAGAGAGATCTGTTAGTTTAATGTAGTTTTGTGGTTCACCATTGTGCTGGAGAGTAAAGTCTGTGCTTCAGTCAATGATGAGCCACGAGCACTGATGTTCTGCTGCTTTATATAAAGACAGTAAATGTGGAGTCGCTGATACAGTGATGATCTCTGTGTTAAGTACTTCAGCACATACATGTGTGCTGTAGCTGACAATGAACTGCAGTGATTTTAGTAAAAGTCATGTTTTTAGTTACTTTACTATTACACATTAAGTGTTTGCAGTTTTATACTAAGAAATATTCCTTCTCAGTGGACTCAAATGAAATAAGTTCACAGTACTAACATTATATAAATGCTAGTTTTTAAACTCGAACTGTTTGAAGCAGCGGGAGCAGAGTTAATTTCACAATTACAACAATTTTTTACAGTGATATATATATATATACACCACACACACATATGGATTAAAAGCTAAATGTTTTCATTTCGGTTCGTTCTTGGTAAAAAAAAAAAAAAAAAAAAAAAATCCTTCACGCTTCATATGCAGAGCGAAATGAGAACGGTCCAGCATTTAGAAACAATTCTTATTAACTCTGCTATTATTCTTGATTTTTCAAACTGCTAACACTTTGCAGTTTTGAATTTGACCAAAAACTGAGTGACCAAAAATTTAATATTATCTATTTCATCTGTTCCACATAATCATTGAAAACATATCAACCGAAAAAACTTCATACTCTCAACGTGCTATTCGGCGTGAGCAGTGGTCCACTTTGGCATATTTTTGCTAATTATGATTTTTTTCCGTCTATACTGAAACATGCGTGAACTACAAAGCCTATTTTACCTAATGAATAATAGTTAAGCTTCAAATGGGCAACACCACGAATATGGAAACGTTTGGATTTGTCCCGAATGAGAGAGGTAAGTCCAACCTTACCTTATAGTTCGCTTTAAATTATTATAATTTTTATTTTATTTTATTTTTATAGCTAAGCCTATATTATTATTATTATTATATACTGCAATTATATTTATCCATTAGAATTATATATTTTTAATTCTTGTTCTGTCCTGATAGTTAAATTTAAAGGATTTGTTGTAAAGTGAGGGGAACTATAATATTCTGCTGGTACATTATAACATTATTAGGCCTGCCGTTATTATTTCTGAATGTAATAAAATGCGACTTATACATGACTTATATATTTTTTTTCCTCTCAAAAACTTGATTTATTTTTAGTGTGTTTTTAAAAAATATGCAGCAAACGAAAATAGGTGATTAATCGGTTAAAATAAGTTACTGTGGGTTAACAAATTTACATTATAGTATACTTAGCAACAGAGTTGAAACAAAGTTTTGTGTATGTTTTTATATATTTTTTTTTCCATTGCATCTGAAAGCCTCCTCCCCCCTAAAACTTGTGCATGCACATTCACTTTGTGCGCTCTGGCGCAGAACCTGCCTCCCGCGTTACTCAGCTGTGGACTATTTAAAAATGTTTGATATAAAGGTTGCTGTCCCATTTTATACAAGAATTGTTAATTTAAAAAAAAAAAATCAAATTATATTGCACTGTGACATTTTACCCACTTCAACTTATAAACTCCTTGAGATTTTAAAGTCAGTTAAATAGTATTGAGATTCAAGTTGAATCTAGTATATATAAAAACAGCTTTAAATTGCTTAAATTATTTCTATGAATTAAAGTAGCCTAACTAAAATTATTTTATCATGACTTTTCATCATATAATTTTTTACAGTGTGATAACGAGCTGTAATCGTCTTCCATTTTGGAAACCTTTTTTAAAATCTATAATTCGCTCAATATTTTTGAGGAAGGTGCCACTGTCAGGGGAGTCAAAAGATAATTACATCATCATTAGGGTTGCCAATTAACTTCAGAAATGGAAAATAAGGGCTAATTGTGATTCTTTCTCTTTTATTCTTTAAGAAAATAGTGTTTATTCTTGTGTTTATCAAAGTGAATTATTATTCTTATAGAAAATAAGGGACAGAATAAGGAACGATCCAAATATTTGTAATGTAGAATAATGTATGCCTATATCTGCCTGCAGCTAAAAAGTTGTCAGAAATAATCATATTTGTTTTGCTTCACCCATTTATGTACAATTATTAAAAAAAAAAAAAAAAATTATTCATACAAAAAATGCCATCGGCCTGAGTAAATTTTACCATTATAGAACTGTGACTTTACAAGGGTAATAATTTAGGAGGTGAAAATACTGTGAAATTACAAATGGCATGGAATTTTAAAGCATAACAACTGAAGGTCTATGAAACCTTAGTCAATAAAGCATTTTTTTAAACAATGCCACATAAAGTTTTGAACTAAAATATTATTTCAACCATATATCCTGTGAATGAATAAAAATGGATACTTTTCAATGAAAGAACACTTAGAGAGAGTGTAGGTTGCTTCTGGTGTTTGGATTTGTACTTCAATATAATGAGGTCCAAGTTTAAGAATAGCCTACAGTAGTTTTTTTTTTTCTTTTACTCTCTATTTAACAGCATTAACTTACAATGAAATACGTCTTCCTTCAGGCAGACTGAATGTTTTCCTGCCTTGCTAAATGTTGGGCTCATGATCAATAAGTTGCATTCGCCCAAACTGATTTTGTAAAATCAAAAGGCTGACGGTGAACCTGGGTGCAGTTAGCGCGAGTCGCGCTTGGTCTTAAAGCCCTCCTCAAACGCCTACGTTCACAAATAACAATGATTTTTGCAAAAAGAATGATTAATTATCAATTGCTAATTTGTTATTATTATGATCTGGTGAAAATAATAATATGGGCTGTGAGAAAATAATGAATAAAAAGAGTATGGCTGCTGTGAGTGCAGGCAGCAATTTCAACCCAGTAACATGACAACACAGCGTTTCTCGCAGCCAAAAACAGACCGAATTCAGTCCAGCTGGAGGGGGTTGTTTTTGTTTTGGGTAGTTCTGTATAGCTTATGGGGGTTGAAATAAAGGTGTTAATCTCTTGCTCTTTAGATGGACAGTGTCTTATGAGGGTTTCAAACTTGCAGCGCAGGTTTAGGCAAAGTAGGACAAATGCCTCGTTTGGTTTGGCTTTTGTCATTTTTGCAACTGCATACAGAGTATTACATACATTACAATATAATATTTTTTTTTTTTTCTCAGGACAGATGAGGCGCCTCTGAGAGAGAGATAAAGAAACTGGCGAAAGAGTCGTGCATCTGCCAGAGACAAAACATTTGTTTAACTTTAACAGAGATGTCTAGAGGATATTTAATAGGTCTGGCCCCCCATGTAAGATTTTTCTAGTTACTAGTAGCCTAGTCATTCATTTAAGTCATTATTCAACTAATCGCATGTTTATATTAAATTAACATCTATAATCCATAATGAGCTATTCCGCGCTCAAGCATATGCATTAAGTTTGCCACAAAGCACAGGCAGAAGTAGCCTAATAATTGTGGAAAAGTAGACATTTTAATTATTTATTAAAAAAACAAATGTTTTCTTGTTGCTGCAAGATGAAATTCACAGTGCTGACTCTCATCTCCACAGGATATGCATAATCAGGGAGTATTTGCTTTCGTTTTGAATTGGTTCGTTTAAAAGTAGACATTTCAAGCTTTCTGTGTCAGGATAGGCACATGAGGCAGAGGTAAGTGAATTCAACACCAAGTTTATTTTTACAATACTAGTGCAAGGTGAATAGCAGGTGCGGATTCTGTGACGATCACTCCGTGAGCGGTGAGGTTCAGGTGAGTACGTTCGGAGACGAAAGGTCAATGCCACACAATCCTGGGTAACTAATGCTCGTCCCTTCCCTTTGGTATAGGAGAAGATATGTTCAGCGAACTTGCCCGGCACATTCGAGACACCAGAGATCGAAGAGGAATCAGGGAACGAAGGTTTCTCAGGAATCCTGGAGCCAGTAGCAAAGGGACACAGAGGTTAGTTTTCAAAAGTACGTAAACATTACATCGTGAAGCTTCTTCGGATGAGAAGAAGCAGGCTGAGGACGGAATCATGAGGTCTGTTCCTGTGGGAGGCTTGACAGTGAACTGAACTTGAGTGGTGAGTGTTTTTATAGTGCCTTGATGAGATCGCTGCTGTGTGAACAGGTGAGGGTGATTAGTACTCAGGGGAACGTGAGCATTGTGGATTGGCTGAGACCGGGCTTGCCAGGTCCCTGACATTCTGTAGATATATTTCTCATGTATGTGAGGCACCCTAATTTTAAGTTATTTCATAATCAAAAAAAAATTCAAGTGATCCAGAAGGCGCCTCCCTGTCACGCATGCGCATTAATAATTTTTGCACAAACACTTGAATATGAATAATAATAGAGCACATTTCTTTTCGGTTACAGTACGGGATCTGCATTAAAAAATAATCTTCACAAGTCTACAACTGAGACAGATACAGTTATAACCTGTAACTTGAAGGCTATTTGATGTTTTAAAATGGTCTAACGACTGATGTCTCTCAAAATCGTTGATCATTAGTTGTTCTTGGTCAAGATTAAACAGATGCATGACTCTTATACTTATTTTAACTTATTTAACTTATTTTAATAAATTTCTTCATCAAAAAAATATATAAAGCAGGTTAAGTTAAATATTATTGTGCAAATAATTATAAAATGCTATAGACTGCAAATAAGATGGAAGTTTCACATTTTGCATGTGCAAAGTAAATCCAGTCATTTTTTACATGCAATTATCCAAAATAAAACCAAACAAGATTTGTAATGAAGATAAAATATGTAGACAAATAAGAATAAATGCTGCGCATCGCACTCAGCTTCATGCGCGCCCCGCAAATCTTGCACTCTGATATTTTAAGGAATATGATACACACCTGCATTTAATGCGGCTGCATTTTTTTAATATTTTTTTTTACTTAAATTGTATGAAAGCAAGTAAAGAAGGCTCCCTTTAAAATAACTGAAGTTGTCAATTAATGAAGCTCTTTTTTACATTGTGTGCATTTTGTTGATTAAAATGAAAGAACTTGAGTTTAAACATGAGGACGTTTTATTAATCCGTCCATTCTTTAGAGTTTAAAGGATTTAGCTAAATCGTGCAGGTTTAATTTATGTTTCTTGTTTTAATTAGGCCTAAATAATGGGAGCAAAATTATACAGTGCCTCACGTTTTACTAAAATAAAGAAAATAATTTATAAAACACGCAACAATTTCTTAATCAGTCTACAGACAAATATATTTTCCCAAGAAGTTATCTGTCAAAATAAAGGACAGGTAATGAATAACATAGTAGTGCGTGACAAAAATGCATGCTGTTTTATTAAAGGAATTTTAAAATATAATTTAAAAATGTATTTGTGACAAATATAGGCCTAATATGTGAGAATATTGACATTTTGCCTATAAATCCATGTAGCCTAGCTCACTAAAATAGGCTACCACTTTTAACCCGTTTAATCCCAAATTTTTCCCAGATATGAAAATATCCAAATGATGTGTCATTAGTAACCCTTTGAAATAATCAATCTTTTTTTTTTTTTTTTTTTTTTTTTTTTTGAAAAAAAGTGTGTGGAAAATTGTGTTTTATGTTCGGTCACAATTGTGACCGGTGGGATGAGGTGAGTACTGAATTAACATATTTCTGCAGTCATAAAAATGGTTATATATCTTAGCCCAGCTATTTTAAACTGTTTGATCACATTCCAGGGTTACTATTATGCATACAAAAAACCTTATGCAACATTGATAGGAACACTGAGGAAAAAATTTTTTTTAACTATCACCGCATTTCAAAATTGTTACAATTTTTACCAAATAAAAAATAAAAATTTTATATTTAAAATTTTCAATTTAATCCATCATTATTGTACATTTTTTTTGTAACATTTGAATTTTTAATTTAGTGCAATATTTTGTCATTGCAACATGTTATTGTCATTTTCACTAGCAACTGCAATTAGATTTATATTGTAGTTCACTGTTATCCCACCGGTCACTATCGTGACCATCAACATGTTTACTCATTCTATAATCAAACTCAACAAAAACTAAATATATGTGAATGTATATATTAATACTAGACACCCTAAAGATCATGTGTACCAAAAATCTTTGTCATATCTTTATGATGACATACTTTACTAGCCTTTTGTTTTGGAGCTTTGATGCAGTCATCATCTTTTCAAGGTGCAAACAGGAAATACGCTGCTCTGGTCATGTGACAATTGGCACTAATCATGTGAAACTGCACATATTTAATTGAGACCCTTTATTTTTCCATATTTGCAGGAAGTGCACTAAAACATCAGTCAGTAAGGTTTTTAGAGCTTTATAAATGAAAACTTTTTTCCGGTCACTATTGTGACCGCTGGGATTAAACGGGTTTAATGCTCTGATGCAAAGTAAACCACCATTTCTTTAGGGCACATAATTCATATTATATAAATAATACTGCACACCTATTAAATGTTTCAAATCTAAAATATGGTGTAATACTAAGAGAAAATATAAGCACAGGCTCATAGGCTTCACCATTTATCCTGCTTGAATTCGTTCTAAGAAACGCACATAAATTCATAAGTACTAAACTTTCATCTGTGAATATTCAATATTTTAACTACAGTGTTTTTCTTTCATTTTCTCTGACTTCAGTCGTTAAATGTAACACATTGGCGAGGCAAAGCTGATGGCTATTTGCGAAAATGTGCTTTGATGTGCTTTTTTGATAACTTGTGGTTAAAGCGCCACTCCGCGGTCTAAGGCTGCAAATGCACTTTGCAGACGCTGCGGCAGCAAAAAGCTCATTTTTGTTGGCCACCTACTGTACTTCCTTCGTCAGCTGAAAAAGTTCAACCTGCCACAGGCACAGATGACACAGTTTTACTCTGCAATTACTGAGTCGGTTCTGTGCTCTTCTATAACTGTCTGGTTTGGGTCAGCTAGCAAAGCAGATTTAAGAAGACTGCAACGGACTGTTAGGGCAGAATAAATTATCATTGTTGTGCACCTGCCCAGTCTTCAGGACTTCTAAAACTCCAGATTGAAGAAACGGGCAGGTAACATCATCACAGACCCCTCTCACCCCGGACACAACCTGTGTGCACTTCTCCCCTCAGGAAGACGCGACAGATCTCTGTGCACTAGAACACCTAGTCATAAAACTGTTTTTCCCTCCATGCCATCTCCAGCTTTAAAAATAACAGCTAACATATGAATCATTACCTGTGTTCTGTAATTAATTTCCGCAATTCATTCTACATTTTTAATTATTGCCTTTTCAAGTATAATGTAAAACTACATATGCATATCTTTTTATTTATACAGTTCTATATAGAGTAAAAATGCCCAAATCTGTACATAAATCAATCTACTGTTCCAGATTCATACACATTATTTATTGAATAAGTCTTACTATTTTTTTCTCATGATAGATGTGTATGTATGTATTAATGTACACGAAGCACCTTAAAAAAAAAAGAAAAAGAAAAAAAAAAATTAAACTTGTGTGCCTTCGGTTGCACACACCTGGAGAATTAAAGCTGATTCTGATTCTGATTCTGAACATCACACTCTGTTGCTCAGATTTTTCTCCTTAGCTAGAGACTCTGGATCTCTCACAGTTGACAACTCAAAAGTTTAGATTAGAGATCTTAACAACATCACATACTATACTCAGATTTTTCTCTTTAGGTAAATAATCTGGGGGTCTCATATTTGTCTCCTGTAAAGCTTTAGAAGAGATCTCAACAACTTTACAAAGTTAATCCAGAGTTAGCTTATATATCAGAGAGGCTATATTGAGAGACAAATTATGCAGAAATAAGGATAATGTTACTTTTATAGGACAATGTTTATGTACTTAGGCACATAATTTGTGTTGGAAATAGTAATGTATCACTTATACTGCATCATTACATTGACAGTCCTGTTTGGGAGCAGGAGAAATCAGTATTTAAAATGAAGTGATTCAGGATTCAGAATGAAAACTGCTAAGGACCTGTGGTCATTCAGACAGATGAAAAAAATAACAATTCTGACCTGGTTTTCCGACCGCTGATATTCTGCTGGAGAAAGAGATTGAACAGCACCAGAAAAATCAGCTTGAACTTTTCAGTGGTATCAGTAATCCTAGAGCTTTCTTTGCTCAAAGGCACATAAATGGCTTATGACTGATTATTAATTGACTAGTTAGATTGATTAATACATATTATATAGAAGAAAGTTTGACTCATATTGAGCATTTTGACTTGGTGCAATTTTTTTTAAGTTATTGAGATCGCTTCTGAAATTTAGAGAAGACAAATGTGAGAGCACCAATGTCTTTATTGTAGGAGTAAAATCTGAGCACAATGTGTGATGTTGTTGAGATCTTTTCTAAGCATTTGAAGAGACACGTTTGAAAGATCCAGCTTCTCTAGCTAAGGAGAAATATCTGAGCAAGTGTGTGATGTTGTTGAGATCTTGTTTGAAATATTGGAGGAGACAAATATGAGACCAGCAGAGTCTTTACATTAGGAGAAAAATCTGAGCATGGTATGTACATTTATTGAGATCTCTTTTAAAGCTTTAAAGGAGACCATTGTGATAGAGATTTAAACAAGTAACACTTTATATTCTGAAATGTTTAATGCTATTTAAATGATAGTTTTTAGTATTTACAATATTAGGTAAAAAGGAAGTTATTAATCAAGTTTCTTAATTCTTTCTCTTAAGACAAAGCTGATATCTTAATGAGACATATAAGAAAATTACCCCTTAGGATCTGGAGTGTAGAGTAAACCTCTGTCAGAGCCATAGCCTTGTGGGGCAGCACATTGGTTCAAAACCCAACTAAAGGTACTTTCCTGCTCCTTTTCAATTCTCACCTGTCCAGTTGTTTCCTGTCTCTACACCTACTGTCTTGACCATTAAAGTTGAAAAATCCCATTGCAATCATACAAAAAAAGCAACCTCTGAACAGTAAAGTCATTTCTATAATGGATCTTGCAAGAAATTACAAGCAAGACAATAAAGAGAAATGTTTCTCACACATTTCTCTCCCATTGTCATTTTGGGGATTCCTTTCTTTCAGAACTTTCTCCACGTCTCATTTGTGTCTACTTTTATTTCTCCTAAAGAATTTAAGGGAAAAACCTCTAAAACACTATTGATACTAAAATGAGACATATGAGAATCACAACTGATTAATAAAATATTTAAATATTGGAGTCTTCGTATCAGACGGAGACATCACCTGTAGGAGAAAAAAAAATAAAAAATCAACCCCACCCCACAAACCATAAACAGTAATCATTAAACCTTTCCCTCGGTTTAACAAATCGTGCCCACAGATTAATAAACCGTACCACCTTGTACCCACGAATTTCCAATCCGTGCGCTTCAGATTTTTGTAAACCGTACCTTCGGTTTTTGAAACCGTACCCACGAATTCATAATCCGTGCACACGCTTTTGTAATCCGTTCCCTCGGATTTGTAAACTCACGGATTTGTGGCTCCGCCCCCACTGGCAGATTCATTTCTGTTTATTAAACATTATTTTTAGTATCCTATGAAACCATGAGCCGCACTCACAAAATAGTCTTCTTTTTAGCGTTTATTTTCTTAACATTAATCACCAATAGGATAATACAACCGCCGCCCTGTGTTTTACAGCCAAAATAAAAAGCTAAAAAGAAGACTAGAAAATTCCCTGAATTTTTCTAAAAAAAAAAACATAAAAAAATAAAAGGGTAATTAAAAAGCAATGTTTTCAATAGGCCTAATTATTTAATAATAAAATTAACAGTGAAACGTGCATCTAACTCTGGGGAAAGCTTTATAGTATAATCTCTATAAATCACCAAATTAAGTCTTCATGTTAGGAAAAGAATAGTACACAAACACATTTCCAAAACTGTAAAAGGTTATTTAAAAATAAAGAATTCATTAATTATTTTATGACAAACATTTTTACTGTCTTAAGTGCACTCATTTATTTAGCCTATAAATTAAAATAATAATAATAAAAATAACTATGATTTTTATTATTATTATTACATATTATTATACAGGTTATACATAAGAAACTTTTATCCAAAACGACTTACAAAAGAGGAACAAATTACTCCAGAATCAGTCACAATGCCAGGTTTATTATACAATAATAATCAAGTGCTAAAATTATCACAAATTAAACAAGATTTTGATGCACATCTTTTTCTTATAAATTGCTGTAGGCCTCTTCCACATAATAATAGTCAATAAAACTGTATGTTAACTACCTTTGAGCTTGCTGCATGAATCTGAGTACAGTTTACAAATCCGAGGAACGGACTGCGAAAGCATGTGCACTCCCCCCTCATTATGAATTCGTGGGTACGGACTCAAAAACCAAAGGTACGGTTTCAAAATCTGAGCGCACGGATGGAAATTCGTGGGGTACGTTTTATTAATCCGTGGGCACAAAATTTGTTAAACCGAGGGAACAGTTAAAGAACTTGATGTGAGCACGAGTTTATAAACTGAGGGCAAAGATTTGCAAAAACCGTCACCACGGATTTGATTTTTTTTTCTCCTACAGGGTGACGTCCCGGGCTCCCTATGATAGAGATATCACATTCTCAGCTTTTGAATATTTCTCATGTCTCACTTGTGTCTGCTTCTATTTCTCTTAAGGAATTTTAGGGAGAAACATCTGAAAGTCTGTTGATACTAAATAAGAGATATATGAGAATCTCATCTAGTCTCCTGAGCTTAGGGAAAGCAAGCACTGAGCAATACATTTTTCTTCCTATGGGAAAAATAAATTTAACAATATATTCACATAGAAAACAGTTATTGTAAAACTGTAATATTTTACATTATTACTGCTTTACTGTATTTGATTAACAGAAGAGACTTCTTCAAAAACATGACAGCCAGTGTATGTATGTTTTCATGTACATCACGTGGGAAGGCTCCACAAGTGAAGTTCATCTGGCTGAGTTGTGTCACAATCTCGTCCATCCATATATGACAGCAATGGGCAGAACTTCAAATACAGCCAGTTCTCAACAAAATGGTAGATTGTGGACCATTGTTTCAGTGAGATCGTCCAAAGAAGCAAAGAGAGCAGCCACACTGACATCTGTTTGCAGGTTCTGGAAAAGACAGGAACCTGTGATTCGTCAGAGACAGATCAGTTTTCAGAGATGGCAATGTGTGTGTTTGTGTGAGTTACGAACTTTTTTTCAGCTCTGCAGACAGATCCCTTGGATTTTGTTTTTTTTTTGTTTTTCTTTTTTTTTTTTTTTTTTTTTTGGTTGACTTTTTTTTGTGCTGATTTGGATTGACATGTCTGAGATGCATGTGCAGCCGCTGCAGTTTATTTATCAATGGAGACGTTTCCGTCCACTCATCATGGCACACAACGTTTTGACTGCTCACTGCTGCCGACGCGGGCCGTGGCACTGATCACCTGTGAAAGCAAAAACCAACTCTAAATACTGTGCTGCTTCCAGTGTTGGGGAGTAACTAGTTACATGTAACAGAATTACGTAATTTAATTACAAAATAAATGTAATGTAAGGCAAGACAAGGCAAGACAAGTTTTATTTATATAGCACATTTCATACACAAACTGGTAATTCAAAGTGCTTTACATAAAAGAAAGTAGAATAATCATGAAAAAAAAAATCACAAAAATAAAACAATGAATTAAAAAACTTTGAAAATGATTTAAAAATTGATTTAAAATGAATTTAAGACAATTAAATATAGAAATGATTTTACATAAAATACAGTGACTACATAAAAATACAGTGCAATCAGTTCGGACATTGCCACAGTGCTCATTCATAAAATGCACAGCTAAACAGATGAGTTTTGAGTCTAGATTTAAAAGTGGTTAATGTTTTAGCACATCTGATCTCTTCTGGAAGCTGATTTCAACTGCGGGCAGCATAATAACCAAAAGCGGACTCCTGCCTTGTTTTGTGTGAACGCTTGGTATTTCTAACTGACTCAATCCTAATGATCTGAGTGGTCTGTTAGGTTTATATTCAGTGAACATATCTGCTATGTATTTCGGTCCACTACAGTAGGTGGCCATCCAAAAAGCGTTGGTTCTACCGCCGCTCGTAGGCGCCCGCAACACGCGTCCTGCAGGGAGTCCCCCGCAAAGTGCATTTGCAGCTTTTTTTTGACCGCTGAGTGGCGCTTTTAATCACAAGTTTTCATACAAGCGCATCAAAAATGCCAAACCGATTTTCGCAAATAGACGTCAGCTTTGCCTCAACGAAGTGTTATATTTGACTGCAGTCGGGGAAAAATGAAAGAAAAAATATTTAATATTCCCCGATGAAAGTTTAGTCCCTTATGAAGATATGTGCATTTCTTAGAAACGAATTTCACGCAGGATAAATGTCAAGCCTATGAGCCTGTGCTTATATTTTCTCTACACCATATTTTAGATTAAGACACATTTAAATAGTGTGCAGTTATTATTTATATAATAGGATATTATGTGTTATATTATTCAAAGAAAAATAATTGGGTTTACTTTGCATCGACGGAGCGGAGCCGATTAAAAGTGGTAGCCTAGAATTGTGAGCTAGGCTTGCGTGTTTTATAAAGCATATTTTTCTTTATTTTAGTTTAGTAAAACGTGAGGCACTGTATAATTTTCGCTGCCCATTATTTAGGCCTAATTTCTTTTAAAACAAGAAATACGAATAAATTTAAACCTGCACGATTTAACTAAATCATTGAAACTCTAAAGAATGGATGGATTAATAAAAACGTCATCACTAATCAACAAAGTGCACACAGATGTAAAAAAAAAAGAAGAGCTTCATTAATTGACTAAAGTCTTCTTTACTTGCTTTCATATAATTTAAGTACCTTAGTAAAAATTGTAAATAAATAATTAAAATAAATAAATATTAAAATAAATATAATAAATTGCAAGCCGCATTTTAAATGCAGGTTTGTATAAACTAGTCCCTTAAAATATCAGTGCAAGATTTGCTCTGCGCATGATGCTGAGTGCATGTGCAGCATTTATTCTTATTTGTCTACATATTTTAACTTCATTACAAATCTTGTTTGGTTTTATTTTGGATAATTGCATGCTAAAAAAAAATATTACTTTTGTAATGCAATATTGCAAAATGTGAATTATTATTCATATTCAAAGTGTTTGTGCAAAAAATTATTTAATGCGCATGCCAACAGCATGACAGGAAGGCGCCCTCCGATCGTCACGTGATTTTTTTTGCTAATAATGAATAACTGAAAATTTGCCTTTTGGTGCCTCACATACATGAGAATATATCTACAGAAAGCTTGAAATGTCTTTTAAAACTGAATCAATTTAGAACGAAAGCATTATGTAATCTGTGAAGGTTGTAATTTCGCTCTTTCTTTAAGGCGCGCGTCCATGGTGGAGAGAGTCAGCACTGTGAATTTCATCTTGCAGCCGACAAGAAAACATTTGTTTATTAATAAATAATGAAAATGTCTCCTTTTTCATAATTATTGGGCTACTTCTGCCTGTGCTTTGTGACAAACTTAATGAAGCAGTTCTTGAACGCGTGGAATATATTAAGGCTGGATTAGTTTCCCTTTGTAAAAATTTAAATATAAATTTGCGATTTAGTTTAATAATGACAAATGAAACCCACGACTAGTACACTAGGAAAAATCTTACGTGGGTAAGCAACGTACCTATTAAATACCCTCTAGACATCTCTGTTTAAGTTTTAAAGAAGAATTTTATATGCGTTTGCATAAATTACTCTTTCAGAAACGGTCTGTGGTAATGGATAGATGCCTTAACACTGATTTTTCCTCTGAAACACAAAAACGAAAATTTAAAAATAAAATAAGTATTTTATGTTTTGAGAATGATTGGGCTCAAAGCCTCCCCCCCACGAGCGTCTGAGACCACGCTGCCGAGCAGAGTATGAGCGGAGCGGAGTGATTCTGACTAAAGAGGAGCGGAGTTTTTTAAAAAGTCGGAGCGTCGTGGTTTTCACTCGCTCCTATAGCACCGCCGCTCCATCACGAATACAATTCATGCCAACAGCCCGTAATATAACCTGCATATTTAGCAAGAATTCACATGATAAACATATTTAGCTATAGATTGAATACACATCTCTCCAGATCAGAAGATTATAATGACGGCAATAGTCGAGCGGGATGTTACAGGCTAGTTCTCAAGGAATTTTCTTGTCTCCTTTTACTGATTATTTTTCGGGTTAAAGAGCGTGATTTTAAACAGATACAGCACATTCACACGTAATCGCTGTCGCAATAATGCATTCAAACAAATGTAATCCTTACAGTAGGCTACTTCATCTGTGTAACTCTGATTTTGAATGAGCAGAAATCTGTAACAAATGCAGCGATCTGTAGATAAAAGAACTGACAAAAATGTAAACTGTTATTTCAAGCACAAAACAAAATTTGCACAGCAGAAAGCAGCAATTATTACCTTTTAATGCTGACAATTTTATTAGTTTGGCGTTTGGTAGGACAAAAAGTGTTGCACACAATTAGCCTAATCCCCTTTGAAACTCTCCTGATAATTTAATTTATTTATTTATTTTTATTTTATTTTTATAAGCTATTATGAACATAACATTTCAACTTTAGCCACTGAGTGAAGGCGGAGCAGTGTTTCTGGTATCAAAGAACGCGGAGCTTGAGTGATTATTATTGTTAGTCGCGGAGGGATTTCTTTATTGTTGCTGCTCCACTTTCCGCTCACATAGGCTACTGTACTGCCGAGTGAGAGAGAGAGATTTCGCCCTATATGAACAAGACCGGCCTGCTGTAGACACGGTTAGACAGTGTCTCTGCTATATTTACAAAATAATTGACCGGTTGTCGTTATAAGAAAACGTATAAAAATAAATACATAACCTAAACCAGCGGCATAACTAGATGAAAATATATAGACTAGAAAACTGATTTAGGCCTACACTTGGTCTGTCCTCCGTCCCTGACAATGACCTCACTGCGGAATGCTGCCAGTTTAACCTGAAACAGATCTTAACGCCGAGTGGGCTGGCATGATGGGCTAGTATTAAAAAAATAATATGTGTGTTATATTAACCCTTGTTTTGACACATTTCTTTGTCATTTGAATATTGTATTTTAAGTCGGAGGCGAAAAAAAAAATGCAACAACTAGATTTAAATTGTAGAAATTGGATTTTTTTGTGGTTGAACAAATCTGGGATTTTTTTGTTTAGGCCATAGGAGACCTATCGCCCAGCCCCGTATGCAAACCTTTTTTTTTTTTTTTTTTTTTTTTTGGAGTTAAGCAGTTCAAGCAACTTCCTCTGAAATTAAGTTATAGTTACTAATAAACTTTATTCGCAGATACAGTAGTCAACATTTGACGTGGATCAAACCTTTCTTTAAAGTTGTCCTAAAACCTGTTTCTGCAAGTTTGAAACCCATGAGATAAGACTGTCCATATGAAAAAGAGCAAGAGATTCACACCTTTATCTCGACCCCACAAGCTATACAATAAGCTACCCACCAGCCGGAGGACCTGCTCCAGCTGAAACTGAACTCGGTCTGTTTTTTGGCTGTGAGGAACGGTTGGTGTTGTGTGTCGACATGTTACTGGGTTGAAACATGCCTGCACTCACAGCAAGCCCTTCTCTTTTATTCATTATTTCCCGCAGCCCATATTATTATTTTCACTAGACCAAAATAATAACCAATTATCAATTGATGTAATTAATCATATTTTTGCCAAAATCATTGTTTATTTTGTGAAGTCAAACGAGGCGTTTGAGGCAGGCTTTAAGACCAAGCGGAATCCTCCGTAAGCTGCTCCCGCTCCACAGCGCGCGGGGACTCGCGCAAACGACCCAACATTTAGCAAGACAGGTCAAAACAAGTTCCGTCGGCCTGAAGGAAGACGTATTTCATGGCTAAGTTACTGCTGTTAAATAGAGAGTATTTTTAGAATAGGCTAATTGTAGACTACATAAATGGATTGAATCACAAACAAAATATACCTGTGTTTTAACTGCAGGCAGATATATGGCATATATTATTGTACATTACCAAATATTTTGGATTCGCTCCCGTATTTGATTAAAGAATAAACTACTTATGTTCTCAAGAATAATGTGACAGTATATGTAACAATTATACGAGATATGCAAGCGATTCATAGATTTTAAAAAGAAAAAAAAAAAGTGGGTGCTTGGTTTCAGAAAACGAAATGTGACACCACTCGTGTAAAAAAGATATGATGAAAAAACCATGCTAACTTATATTAATTCCTAGAAATAATTTTAAAGCAATATAAAACTTTTTTATATGTGTACTAGATTCAACGTCTGAAGGATGTTATTAATAAGATGAAAACGTTAAAATTTCACAGTGCATTGTAAATAAGCCTAAATGAAACTTGTATCTTGTATAGTATACGAAGACTTGAAGTGCATGTTAGCAGTAAAAAGAAAAAATTCTTGGTATAAAATGTGACAGCAATACCTATCTTATCAAAACATTTTGAATCGTTCCAAAGTGTGAGCAACGCAAGGAGGCGGGCTCTAAAGTTAATTTTTTTGTTTTTCAACGAACAGAATCATGTGATGCACAAAGTAAGTTTTTAGATGCAATAACGATGGAATTTATAACAACACATGAAAACGGCTCCTAAAAAATAAATTACATTGTGAGAGTTGCATTTTTATTAAATTCAGAAATTAATCAACAGCAGGCCCTAACCAATTCTGTAGGCCTAATGTACCAACAGACATTTTTAGTTCCCTCTCAGCTTTACAACAAAATCCTATTAAATGCTAAAAAAGTTAGTCAGAACAGAACCAAGCGGGAATTACCAAATATATTAATTCATCATGGATGAAATATAATTGCCGCAGGCTCATATAATAATCTATAGGCTATTAAACAAACAACAAAAATACTCATAATTACACCTAATATAAAGCGCTACATTGATGGTGGGCTCTATCTCTCTTCATTCGGGACACAAATCCAGACATGTTGCCATTTGAAGCTAAACTTCTTCTTCATTGAGGTAAACTAGGGCTTGGATGTCACACGTGTTTCAGTATCGACAAAAAAAACAATCATCTAATTAGCAAAAGGTTTATGCCACATAGGGGCAACGCTGCGCGACACCGCATGGCTCGTGAAATGACTGCAGGTTTCACACCGACTCTGCGCGAGATCACAGTCAACAAGTTCAACAAGTTATTGGTCACACAGGGAAAGGACATATTCAAAAAATGACAAAGTGTTACGCAGTTTGAAAAATCAAGAATAATAAAAGAGGTGTAATAAAGACTGATATTTCACAAGATGCCTGCGGAAACCGTTCTCATTTCGCTCTGCAAATGGAACTGGAAGATTAATTTAATTATTTTTTTTGTTAACTCTAAGACATGAACACCGAAATGAAAGTACATTTTAATTCCGTGTAGACTTATGTATATATTAATAACTGTTTAAAAACAAATAGCATGCATAAGAGCCGTTGTATAAAAACAGAAGGCCTTTCTTAATTTTTTGACGAGTAGACTGTAGCCTAAACGACTATCCGATTTTTTGAATGGCTTTTAAGGATATTTATAATGTGGATATTGATAATGTTGTGTTAAAGGCTTTCCTTTAATTTTACAATGACATGTCCGCTCGCAATCCGTCCCTTTGCGCCACCTGGCCGGTAGTTTCGCTGGAATGATTTTAACACTCGGATGAAATTTGCAGTTAACGCCGGCGGGCCCTGCAGCGGCAACGGGTAATTACCCATTTGGGATGTTTACCTACTGTAGTGGTCAATGAGAGATTTATTTTATAAACAAAAAAGTGCGTTTAAAGTGCCTTTAATAAATCCTAAATGTAAACTGAAAGCCAGTGTAAGGAACTGACGGGACTGGTGTGGATATGCTCAGAATTTTCTGAGTTCTAGTCAGAATTCTGCTGGCCCAAGCAGCGTTCTAAGGCTGAGCGCAGCTGTATAATGTGTCTTCTTGTGAAGGCCAGGTGAGGAGACCATTACAATAGTCCACCCTGCTGGTGATAAAGGCCATGAACAAGGTTCTCTAAGTACATGACTGGAAATCAAACAACAACTATCTTTGCATTGTTTTTTAGATGATGATAGTATGGCGGATTTCAGTTAACTGACTGTTGACATGACTATCTGAAACTAAGCTCTGTCTCCAGAGTCATTAACCAAGCAATTACTGACTGAGTTTTCAGTTATTTGACCCCTAGAGTTCAAGGTATGCATTCACCTTGAAAACTTCATCTTGTTTTCCAAATGCAAGGACTTCTTAGTTTTTTCCTTGTTTAAAATGAAGAAAGTCTCTGGCACAATCCAACTGTTAATTCATCAATACATTGGCACAGAGGGAGAGTCAATGGGGCTGTAGTCATTTGGCGATAAGGCTAGGTTAATATGTGTCTTCATCAGCCATAGCTTGTGATAGGCAATTTGGTTCTTTATGTGAAAAAAATTCCGATGTGAACCCCTTGTAAATCGTTAACTGTTTCAAAAGGAATTGACTAATTTAATCTAATCAGGAAATGAGAAATGCAGATAAAAAATGTGTAATTAAAGTTACAGTTCCTTATGAGAACTGTTAACGATGTACAACCGGGGTTACATCTGATTTATTTTCAAATACAGGATTTACAGTAATTGACTTATTTACATAAATTGCATTTGTCTGCTCGCTTAAATATGAGACACAAATTGTTTTTCAGGAGGTTTAGTCACACATCGAGTAGGGGACCACTACGTAGGGATTCTGATTTTGATTGTAGAGCCAAACATGCCGTTTACCTTTTCTATGTTTTGAGCGTGATGTGTATGCTTTAGTTTTTAGATTAACAGTTTTTCCAAGGCATTGTTAATGTCAGTGGTTCCGGTCCTACGTGGTGGCCAAACTAGAGTTGCTTTCTACCGCCGCAAGCGCGCGAAGCCAAGTCGGCAAAGTGCATTTGAGCTTTTTGACGCTGAGTGGTTGCTTTAACCACAGTTATCAAACCAAAGGCGTTCAAAGAACATTTTTCGCAAATAGCCATCAGCTTCGCCTTGCGATGTGTGTTACATTTGATGGCTGCAGTCTGGGGAAAATGAAAGAAAAACAATTGTATGTTGTTAAAAATTTTATATATTCACAGATGAAAATTTAGTATTAGGACTACTTATAGAAGCTATGTGCATGTTCTTAGAACAAATTCAAGCAGGATAAATGTAGAGGCCAAATGAGCCTGTGCTTATAATTTTCTCTAAGCGGCACAGTATTACACCATATTTTTAGATTTGAAACATGATGGTCCAAATTTTAACGTTGTTATATTATCCTAAAAGAAATGGTGGTTTACTTTTCATCGGGCATTAAAAGTGGGTAACAATATTTTAGTGAGCTAGGCTACATACATGGATCAATATATGTAAAATGTCAATATTCTCACATATTAGGCCTATATTTGTCACATTGTTCTACTAAGTTTATTTTAAAATTACTTTAATTAAAACAGCATGTTTTTTTGCATTTTGGGCACGCACATACTTGTTGTTATGAGTTACCTGTCCTTTATTTTGACAGAAATTACTGGGGGAAATAAGAATATCTGTTTGTACACTGATTAGAAATTGGTGCTCGTGTTTTATAAATCTGTTTCCTTTATTTTAACAAAATTGTTGAGGCACTGGTATAATTTACGATCCCATTATTATTTAGGCCTAACACTAAAACCAAGAAACAAATAAATTAAACCTGGCCACAATTAAGACTAAATCATTGAAAACAAAAAAGAATGGACAGATTAATACAAAACGTCCTCACGTTTAAACTCAAATATCTAATTATCATCAGAAAAGTTGCACCACCGCGATGTAAAAACAGCTTTAAATAATTGAACAACTTCAAGTGATTTTTTAAAGGGAGCAGCATGCATGATTAAAATTTGCAGCCGCAAATAAACTGCAGGAGTGTATACTATTCCATCAGAGTGCAAGATTTGCGCAGCCCGCAACATTTATTCTTATTTGTCTACATATTTCATCTTCATTAAAAATATTGTTTGGTTTTATTTTGTATAATTGCATGTAAAAAAAATTATTAATTTTGTAATGCATATGCAAATGTGAAACTTCACAATCTTATTCACAGTCTATAGCATTTTTATAATTATTTGTACAATAATATTTAACTTAATAACCTCCTTTGTAATCTTTTTATTTACGTGCAAAAGAGATTTATTAAAACAAGTTTATAAGTCATGCAGTCCGTTTAATCATCTGATCAAGAACAACTAATGATCAACAATTTGGAGCGACATCGGCTGTTAGATCATTTTAAAATGATCTTCACTTGTGAAGATTTATTTTTAATGCAGATCCCATACTGTAACCTAAAAGAAGAAATGGGCTCTATTACTATCTCATATTCAAGTGTTTGTGCGGAGGAAAATTAATACACATGCATTACAGGGAGGTGCCCATTCGTGATCACTTGAATTTTTTCCTGATTAATGGAAATAACTTGGGGTTGCCTCACATACATGAGAAATATATCAACAGAAAGCTTGAAAATGTCTACTTTTAAATGAACCAATTCCAAATGAACAACAAATACTCCCTGATTATGTTAATCTGGTGAAGTGTCCATAAAAGAATGTTAATGGCTCACTCGCAACAGCACTTTCGTGCACGGTGTAATTTATTTACAGTGCCAAAGTGTTAGTTCACAGTGGAAGTATTTACAGTTGCACAATAAAACAAAAACTCAAAAGTATCAAAGAAAAAACAAAAGTGGAAAACAAAACAGAGAAAATCCAAAAATCCAAAATACTAACACATATCAACAATATACAGGGTTGAGGTTCGCTTGAGGTGCCGCAGTTGCACTCTCGCTTTGACTTGGTAAACAAGTCCTGTTTTAGGTTTGGCCTCGGCTTATATAGGCCAAACCCCGCCCCCTTTCTGGGCCATACCAATCTCAGGTAAGTATAACATTTAACACAACAAAACAAAGGTACACATCTAATTTTTTATCTGTTATAGATGTCAGTAATATTAAATTTTCTAAGCTATATATATATATATATATATATATATATATATATATATATATATATATATATATATAATAAACACATAATCAATTCACACATAATACATTTAACACATAGATGCCAACATAGAAATACACACAGAACGCCTATTCATACTGGACAATGGTTTTGCCAGCTTCACAATTCAAGCCTGTGATTGTCATTAATCGGCCGTCACACATTTGTTCAATTTGGTCGCCGCAGTGTTTCCCCACGGAAAAAAGAGATGACTACGCGTACACAGAACAAAACACCAGGAACAAAACAACCACGGACAAGTGCAGTGTAAGTGTATGAAATCGCCGGGGGAAGGAATGGATATGGACAGGAGGAGAGTGCTGAAATAGGGAGAATATCCATGTGCTATCAGGATTGCGTGTGCCACCCCGCTACTTTCTTGATAGCGGCAACGCTTTGCCAGGGAGGAACGGTATGGAGGATGAATGGGAGGTAAGAAGTAAGCGGGTGCATGTATGTGTGGGTGTAATGCCAGGGCTGCTTCCCCAGCCGGTAGCAGCTGCAATGATGGACTTTATCACATCACCTTCCCCCTCTCTAAGCCGCGTATCGGCCGGAAACCTGGACAGGTAGTCGGCTACCACGTTGAGTCTGCCAGGTCTGTGCCGTATTTTGAAGCTGTATGGCTGCAGGGCAAGATACCACCATGTAACTCTGGCATTGTGGTCCTTCATAGACTGGATCCAGATTAGGTCACGGTGGTCAGTTTCAAGATTAAACTCGCGATCAAGGAGGTAATAGCGCAAGCTGTCCAGGGACCACTTGATGGCAAGGCCTTCCTTCTTGACCACCGAATATCTTGTCTCCCTGGGGAGTAGCTTGCAGCTTAGGTAAACAACTGGCCTCTCTTCTCCTGCAGTTTCCTGGGCAAGGACTGCTCCAATCCCTGTTAGTGAACGTATCTACTTGCACCAGGAACCTCCCTGAGGAGAAGTCTGGACATCTCGACAGGACTGGGGTGGAGCATATCTTTTCTTTCCAGGGTGTGTAAAAAGCTGTTTCACGAAGTCATCAGTCCAGGGAATAGAGTTTGTCACCATCTTGGACAGCAAGGTTGGTCAAAGAAGCAGTTGATTTGTGATAGAGGCAAAGTTTGGCACAAATCTCTTGTACCAGCCCACCAGTCCTAGGAACGACCTCACTTCCTTCTTGGTCTTTGGTTTTGGGCTCCTTTGAATTGCCTCCACCTTGTCCATCTGTGGCTTCAGCTGTCCGTTGCCCAGGTGATAGCCCAGGTAGTTTGCCTCTTGCCTTGCCCACTCACATTCTGAAACGTTTAATGTCAATCCTGCTTCCTCTATCCTCTTTAGGGTTTATTTGGAGATGTGAAAGATGCTACTGCCCAAGAGTTGCTGTGGGATTACCCACGTCATCCAGGTATGCCGCAGACCAGTCTTCACAGCCTTGGAGTACCTGTCCCATCAGGGCCTCTGGAATGTGGCTGGTGCCCCTTGAATGGCCACAAGGAAGGACCTTGAATTGGAATAGTACTAGAGGTGTTCGGAATGCAGTAGTGTGGGTCTGGACCTCAGGGGTTGAGGGGTACTTGCCAGTTACCCCTTTACAGGTCTAGCATGGATAATGTACTGGGCTCTTCACAATCTTACCAGTAGATCATCCACTCTTGTCATGGGGTATGCATCAAACTTAGATTGGGCGTTGAGCTTGTGGAAGTCGATGCAGACCACGGCGGGGAATTTCGTCTTTCTTGAGGGGCGATCACCATTGGGCTGCTCCAGTCGCTCATTGAAGGCGTGTGATTACTCCTAGCTCCTTTATAAGCTTGATCTCCTCCTTCAAGGGTTCTATCAGCCTCTCAGTTACCCGGTAAGGACATTGGTGTGATGGTGATGGATCAGAAAGGTGGATGGTGTGTTGGGTCAGCTCAGTCCGGAGTCAGGCCTCTGACAGAACAAAGAAGCAGGGAAAAACTGGCTCAGGAGGTGCTGCAGCTCTTTTCTTTTGGAGTCTTCTAAGGTGATTTAGATCTTACCATAGCCGGCCTGTCTTTTTGCATTCCTCTGAATCCACTCTTCCTGGAGTCTATCTCCACCTTCCTCACAAGAAGTAGATGCTGTTCGGTTCCCTTACCAGGTGGCACCTTCCACTCCTTTAGCAGGTTCACGTGGTGGAGTTTCTGCGGCCTGAGTCTTGCCCTTGTCTGAATGATGAACTTCATATGTGTCTGGCCACATCTTGTGGACCATGGTGTATGGCCCTTGCAGTGTAAGTGTATGAAATGCCCGGAAAATGGATATGGACAGAGGAGAGTGCTGAAATAGGAAAATATCCATGTGCTATCAGGATTGCGTGTGCACCCGCTACTCTGATAGCGGCAACAGCAGAGGAACGGTACGGAGGATTGAATGAGGTAAGATAGGCAGGGGGGTGTATGTGTGTGTGTGCCAGTGCTGCTTCCCCAGGGCGGTGGGGGTTGGCTAGTATGTGACTTTATAAAACTCTCGGATAGGCGCCGTGAATGTCATCTTGCAGCTGACAAGAAAACATTAGTTTATTAATAAATAATTAAAATGTCTTCTTTTTCACAATTATTAGGTTACTTCTGCCTGTGCTTTGCGGCAGAAACTTAATCGCGTGTCTTGGCGTGAAATATATATTAAGGCTCATTATTGATTAGACTATGTAATTTAATATAAGCGTCGCGATTAGTTGAATAATGGCTTAAATGAGCGACTACTAGTAACTAAAAAAACTTACGTGGGGGGGGCAGCCCTATTAAATTCCCTTCCTAGACATCTGTGTGTTTGCATGATTTGGCTTTCAGAGCGGTCTGTAATGAAGAGATGACACATCACTAACATTGATTTTTTCCTCTGAAACACAAAAAACGAAAATTGAAATAAAATTTATATTTTTATGTTTTTGGGAATGATTAGCCTTCTCAATTTTGCAGATAACAAAAAATCTAAACAAGAACATTGTAAAAAAAAAAAACCCATTTTTGCCATAGGTTCTGTGGCAAGACTATTGTGGGCTTATTATGGTTGTGTTGCAATTGGTAAATCCAAGAATAGTCTAAACAATAAATGGATGTCATAGGCCTCCGCTTCACTACTGCACCGACAAAGATAAATGATTTCTGGATATCCCTTCTGAGATGCTTCAATCTCCTGCTAATGAATACGATGTCTCACAACGTCTCCTCCTCAGTCTCGTCATCGCTATCTCACTTCTCACCATCCGCAATAAAACGTCCAATAATGACTCTCCCAATAATTAGAACCTCTTAACACATTTGATAGATGGATCTTGTTTCTGATGTGATCGTCTGGACTCTCTCAGGGTGCCTCATGGCGATTTAGGAAAACAACAAACCATACAAACTTGTATGTAATACTCTGGCCATGCTAGTGTCAATTATTACAACAGCCAAACTAAAGATTTGTCCCAAAGGTGGGACTTTGCCTAAACACAAAAAAAGAAAGAAGGAAAGCGACATGGGAATCAGACACAATAAATACTCAAATAATTAGCATAATGGTGAACACAGTTCATTATTTTCATACATGTACAAGCTAAAAAGAACATGAGTAAAAAGTAAAAACGTCATTTCAGCTGGAATATATATCAGATTATAAGCCATAAAAATAAAGCTTGAACACAGAAATGGACAAAAAATACGGAATATAATAATATGTAAAAAAAAAAAATGACTGCAGAAAACTAACTAGAGTATTAATTTGGCATAGCAGCACTAAACTACAATGGAAAACCCACAATAATTTCCTATCTCAAAAAAATGTGCATATACAATGACAAAGGGTCTCTATGGCTCGTGTAATGACCAATTACCCTATCATCTGAATCACAACTATTAACTCAAACACCTGCAGGAAAGATTTCATGCGGAAGACAAAATAGTGTTCTAAAACTGATCCGGCAGACCTAATATATATATATACCGACATGGAAACGGGAACAATCATAGGGTAAAGCTGCTTACTTGAATTCTGCTTATAAGCTGAATAGCCGACCTCGACGGCTGTCCAAAAGGCCATCGATGGATAACACCGTACAAAGACCACCCTCACACAGAATTGTTAAAAAGAGAAGAGAGCGACAGAGTGTAGACACAATAATGAATTATTTCTTGAATGAAATAGGGGCTTGAATATCTGATGTAATCAGCAAAATGGTTTCAACCACCTGTTCGAAGTGTATTGATAAGATTAGTCTCACCAAAAAAAAAAAAGATAAACAAATCAAAGGCACACCAACACCAAACCTCATCAAATGGTAAAAAGAGAGGATCAGTTAACATCGAGTAAACTGGAAATTCTGGATGGGGAAAGCGAAAAAAGCCGTGCTTCGACAAACTGCTGTGCAAACAACACTTGGCAAGAAGAAAGTATTTAGTTGGAAGTATTGTGACAGCCGAAACAACAAAAGGAAAAGAACCCCTCCACCCGTGCAAAACACCAAAAGAAACCCCCACATCCAAGCCCCCATGGGAAAGATTAGTCGGATCTGTAAGAGGAAAAAAGAATGAAGAGAGAAAAGGGGGGGGTAGTTCCATAAGGAGGAGGGGGGAGAATGGGAGGATGGGACTGGAGCCGAGGCAGCGTGTAGATGGACACACTCTGGTTAAGCAGATAACATATACCGGACAACGCACTTTTATAGGATTAAAGAATGATCCAACATGCTTTAAGCGGAAACAAGACGCAAAAAATTGAGAGGGAGAAATTGGCGAGCCGAGGTCAACTCAGAATTAAAAAGAAAAGGGCTAGGGAAAAAAGGGAGAAGACAAGTGAGGATGGAACAGTAAAATAAAACCAGTACAGAGAGGTGAATGGCTTGAAGCATAAGGGGCGAAGTACGTGGAGCTATGGACCCTGATTTCTGGATTAAAAGAAAAAACCCCACTGTGGGGGAAGGGAGCCGGACGTGGAGAAGGAAACAAACAATGAGAGCATTCTAAAGGAGGAGAGAGTTTAGGGGAGCTCATGCAAAGGGTAGGAGATACAAAATGTTATGTGAGCTCAAAGGAGGAAGAAACCAATAACCACAAGTCGGGGTGGCCAGAAGGCATAGCGAGGAGAAGAAGGCCGGTTCCTGACGCCAAATTAGCGTAAGATCGAAGACATACAAGCAGTGAAAAGGATGGGACGGTTTTTAAATTTTTTTTATATTTTGTATTCCGGATAGATAAATATGTATGATATAAAGATTATGTTTTTATTCAAGTGGCCCCAAGTACTGATATTGTGGTTTCACCGGTACCATTACTATAATTTTATGGTTTGGTTTGAAATAAAGTTTTTTTATTTTTATTTTCTTTTTAATTTTTCGGATGCAAGCAATTTTGCCTGTCACTAGGGGGATATGATAATGGGGGTTTGTGGGGTCTATCGGCAAATCAGTGCCCAGAGTCTGGAGGAAGGGCACTGGGGAGAATGAAAGTAAGGCGACCAACAATCGGCCTGAGTACAAGGTCCGCGAGTACCCACATTGCATTATAGCCTATGCGGGTGCCCTGGTCATCAGTTCTTGTGTTGGTCCACGATGTTTTAAATCAAGGGCAGGAGGTCCATGCAATCATGAAGGCTATCAAGGGATATTTGTATTGGAGCACTGCACGGATCTGGCTGTAAAAGACTTTATGAATGAGATTTGAAACGTATTAAGTTTTAGGTCAGACCAGAGGGACAAATCTCCATAGGCTATCTCCACCCTGCGCACGGGAAGTGGGGGCCAAAAACCACTGGGAGGGACGGGGGTGGGTGGGTTAGCAGGAGAACTGAGGGAGGGACTGAAAAGGTCCATGTACTGAAACTGAAAGGGGGACTTGATATGTGTCTACACATGAAGAGGACTGAGGGGGACTAAAACACCTCTGTCCTGGAGGAGTATGAAAAAACTGGAAAAATGGACCTGAAAGGGGAATACTGTGCTGAAATAGGAAAATATCCATGTGATTATCAGGGATGCGTGTGCACCAGCTACCTGGGATAGCGGAGAGTAAGCAGGGGGAGAACGGTACGGAGGATGAATGAAGAAAGCAGGCAGGGGTGTATGTGTGTGTGTGCCAGTGCTGCTGACCCAGCGGTTGGCAGCATAAGAACTGCCTTTATCACACTCTCGTAGTAGGGCGCCGAGAATGTCATCTTTGCAGATGACAAAGAAAACATTAGTTTATTAATAAATAATTAAAATGTCTCCTTTTTTCACAATTACTTAGGCTTACTTCTGCCTGTGCTTTGTGGCAAAATAATGCGCAGTGCTTGAGCGTGAAAATATGGGTATTAAGGCTCATTATTGCCGGCATTAGACTGGATGTTAAATTCCATATAGAATCTGTGCGATTAGTTGAATAATGACTTGAGAGAAAATGAAACGACATAACTAGATAACTAAAAAACTTACATTGGGGCAGCCCTATTAAATTCGAGACATGCCTCTAGCTGTTTGCCTCCATTTCTGATGGCGCTTGCATAACATTTGCTTTCAGAACGGTCTGGAATGCAAGAGAGATGAGACACATCCTTAACATTGATTTTTCCTCTGAAACACAAAGCGAAAAACTGAAAATTAAAAACAAAATTTCTATTTTATGTTTTGAGAATGATCAACCCTTCTAATTTTGCAGATGTTGTTGCTTCTGGAATTTGTGCATTGTAAATCACAGAAAGTCATCCAAATATGTTTTCATGAAAAACAATGAAGACACGAAATATGTCATTGGTTCCCTGAATCTAAAATAGATGAAAGTGTTTCAAAAAGTACACATTATGGAGCAATAAATACGTTTTTCTAATTGTGCTGGGGACTTCTGTTGTTTGGGATTTAGGAAAACATAAAGAGATGGTCAATATATTGGTAATGAATACATTCCACTGTTAGACAATTTATATTTCAGGATTTTTGATATCCTTGAATGTCATGAGTCAATAATGCTGGAATTGTGCCCAATAATGGAAACATAAAGCAATCAAATAGGTTATGGAGGGCTAATAAGCGTTTCTATGGCCTGCAATATATTTTTACATTTGTTTGCCCAAACAACTGCAGAATTGCGTTACAGCATTTAAACGGCAATCTACAAAGCAGTGCATGAGGCAGATACAGTAAGAGCAAAGGGGTTTTTCGTCTCTCTGGCAGGTATCTTTTTTGCCAGTTTCTTCTTTTGTCTTTCTCTCACAGGTAAGTATCGCCAGGAGAAAATCACTCCATTATAAACTTGTATTATATACTCTGTATGCCAGTTGCAAAAAAATTGCAAAAGCCAAACCAAACGAGGCATTTTAAAACAGACACTTTGCCTAAACCTGCCTGCTCTGCAAGTTTAAAATGACTGATCAGACACTGTCCATATGAAAGAGCAAGAGATTCACACCTTTATTTCAACCCCAAAAGCTATACAGAACTAACCCCAAACCCCAACCCCCTCCAGCTGGACTTAATTCAGTCACACTACTGGATGCTTAGTGTAAAATGGACACACACTATCTAAAATAATAATAATAATAATAAAAAGCGAACTGCAGAATACACACATCTGTATTAATCATTTTATATTTTTTTGTATTATTAAAAAAAAAACCACAATAGGATTTCTGCAAACACCCCAAATCTACCACTAGACAAGGACTAACTTGATAAACCAAACTTCCCTTTTCAGTGCATGTGCGCAAATACAGACGCCCTCCATCATTCATTCTCATTTCACAATAATAAAAATAACAGTGTCATCAAACAGATCATTTTTGTGTGTGTATTATAGTGTTCTAATGCTGATCTTATAGGCCTAATATATATATATATAAACTGGACTATACATAAACTGGACTGCCAGTGAGCAAGCTGCCTTTTGATGCTGCTTTTGATGAATAGCCTATAAAACTGACTTATAGAACAAAACTTAATATCACTCAACATCACACAAAAACAAATAAAAAATTAAAAAAATCACATTATTACACCTACATTTTTGCTGTAATAATAATTAATTATTTATCTCTGTTCTCTCTGCAATATCTGATGTAATCAGCCTGCTTTCAGCTTGTTCAAAGCGCGATAATATTAACGTTTTACTGTCATTATTAGCCCTTCATTGATTCAGTTTTATATGTATTATATGTAGCTTACTGTGAATATAAACCATCAGTTTCGGACACGGGAAAGCTAAACTGCACCTGCTTTTAGAGCCCAAGCATTTAATTTCCAAACATTTACATAATCAAAACTACATAATCACAACCATGTGAGTGTACTCAAAAATAAGGGTACACAAATTTCACACAAAAATGAAATCAAAAATCAAATATTAGTCAAAAACAAAACAGAAAAATATTAACAGCAAAATACCAAAAACAAAAACTTCATAATGAAACAATAAGAAATATAACTTTTAATTTAAAAACAAAACTGAACTATTTTAATGGCGAAAGAGAAAAGAGACACGGGCTCCAGTCGGACTCGGGCCGAGGATACTGGTAAACTGGCTTGAGGCCCGTACAGGGCTCTACCTGACTTCTGTGTTCGGAAATGAATGTTGTGAATCAGGGGTTGTTTTCTAATTAAATGACAGAATTCTTAAGTTGAATTGTGTTTTCTTATTTATTTATTTATTTATTTAATTATTTATTTTTTACATTTTATGGATTCCCTCAATCTCCTGCATGTCCAAATTCTGTTAACGGAACCGCATTATTTATTTATTTATTTTAAATGGATTAATTATTATTTAAACATGTTTTAATTAATACAAAGGAACGATAAAAAGTGATAAATTTCTTATTTTGCGGATATAATTTTCGGCATGTCATGGGCTCTGTATATGGGAATAAAATGTGTTTAAAAAGGCCAGATAACGAATAAATATGTGACCTGCTGAAATAAATAAGCAAATATTAAGTGTAAGTTTCAAGCCTTTCATAATTTGTGACATTAATGTGACTATAGTGCCAAAATATGTGTTAGAACTAGGCCTAGCCTATAACCACGGAACAATAAGCCACCTGTTTCAATCATTTGATTTTTATGGCATAGCCTAATGGGCACTTATCCTTAAATTAATCATTTATATAGGCATAGCCCTATGTAATTATATATCCAATGTTCTATACATTCCAAGGTTTTTTGTACAATTCTAGTTTTTCATGTCGCAGGTTTAGCCTATTATTCTTGATTTCTCACAACTTATTTTGTTCAAGGTTCTTTTTTTATTATTTATTTATTTTTATGGTGTGAGTCAGAGAAAATTGCGACGCCAATAAAGTCTCATGAACGTGCAGCCTTGAACACATTGATATGTATGCTTGTACAGTGAACCAACGGCCAAGGTCAGGATTTTTAGTTCAAAAAATTTCATTAGCATGTAGATCGAATGAAAGCCCATTAATACAACATAAGGAAATTGTGTAGTTTTAATGGTTTCATAATGAATGTTTAATAACCATAACATGCAGTAATGGCCTTTGTGTAAATTTATTTTTTAATTAATTATTGACGCATTAGGCTGGAGCCTATGACTATCTCATGTTTTGAAATTAACTTTCTAAAAATACATTTTTAATTAATTTACTAATGATTTTTGAGGATATGTTATGTTATATTATAAAGTTATTTTATTTATTTTTTTTGATCTCCATTTACAAAACAAAATATAATTGCAGTTAGTTTGCAAACTGTCCCTTTGCGCCACCTGGCGGTAGTTTTGTGAACAACTTTAACACATGACTGACTTTCAGTTAACACCGATTGCCCTGCGGCAGCTGTATGCGGCAGTATTAGGCATTTTGGTTGGCCACTTACTGTATGAGTTGAGTCAATGAGGGGCAGACGATAGGTTGGTGGTACACAGAGTAGCCCCTCTGGACCTCCCGGCGGAGCAGGTTCGGAGCGGTTAGCTTGGGTAATTTGCTCATCAATGGACCATTGGATCGGGCTGACAATCATGGCTGGAGAAGGGATAGGTTCTGGAGAAGTGTTTTCAGAATCAGGTTGATAAAGGCGTGACAGGGTCGCAGCCCTACAGTTCTTATCTCCAGGTCGATATGAGACAGTGAAATTGAAACTAGTGAAGAATAAAGCCCACCGGGCTTAAAGGGTTACTCCACCGCAAAATTATAATTTTGTCATTAATCACTTACCCCCATGTCTTTTCAAACCCGTAAAAGCTTTGTTCGTCTTCGGTACACAATTTAAGATATTTTGGATGAAAATCAGGAGGCTTGAGACTGTCCCATAGACTGCCAAGTATACAGTGTCAAGGTCCAGGAAAGTATGAAAAGCATAGTCAAGAATAGTCCATCTGCCATCAGTGATTCAACCGTAACATTATGAAGCGACGAGAACACTTTTTGTACATGAAGAAAACAAAAATAACAACTTTATTCAACAATTCCTCTCCTCTTTGTCTCTCCAAATCAGTGTAGTGCCATTTCGGCAATTCTGAGCAGTATGCAGGTGGCGTACGCTCTTCTGTGTCAGCTGTGCCAATGCACTGTTTGCTTTCCAACCAAAGCATAAATATGCATAAAAAATGTACCCTTGTGGCGCGGCTGACACAGAAGAGCGTAAGCCACTTGCGTACTAGTCAGATTTGTCAAAATGGCGCTACATCTTATGAAACACAAACACATCTACAGTATTTATCAGATCATGTACCTAGCACACATTCCAGACCAGCAGTCCAATCGGGCCCCATGGGGTCCAACACATACAGCGGTCGGGCCTTGTCGCTCAAAAAATAAACTGTGACAGACAAAGGCATGGGTCTTATCTGCAGAGTATATATCATACTCATATGTCTGCCATCGCACAGCCAACTTGTAGATTTTGCCTTGTGCCGTGCAATGATACTTGCTGATGTATTTGAGGAGAACAGGAAAGAGATCATTGTAAATGATATTTATTGTCACGCAAGGCTAGTGGAGTGTAAATGATTTCCCTGTTTGGGTGGAAGACAGTTATAATGCCTTTATGCAAATAAACTGATAAAAAAGTATACATTCAGTTATATTTTAATATATTATTTCCATTTAAATGATTTGTGTAGCTAATACTATGTTCTCACACTATGAAAACTATTGCAAGACTTGTAGAACATATCTTTCTCCAAGGATGCCTGACATACTGAGCCAAAGTTAATCTATCTTAAAGCTCTACATAAGCATCAGACCTCAGCAGAGGTCAACTCCAGAGGGGCCTGAAGTACCAGTGACTGAATAAGCAAACCAGATGGACAATGAAGGGGACTATAAAGTAGACTTTCATCTTGAGAGAACCCCAGCTACTGCTTTCCTAATCCATTGCCAACTGCATACTTCTCACTGAGGTAATTTCCTGGATTGAACGGGAATACATTCTTTGATAGTTTTCTATTTGTCAGAGTAATGAGGCTGTGATAAAAGGATGAGTTTCAGCCCCTCCTTCTGAAGTAATCTGATGCAACTTCCAAACGACATTCGGCCATGTGTCACAGATCTTCATTTATGTCTGTTTATTAATGCTTAAATGCTTGCTCTAGGTCAAGGAAGAGAAACGGCTGCAAATGATGCACTCATTTTCCGCACTCTCGTGGCACAGACCAAATGGGAGGATGAACCACTAAAGTTGTTGTTTCTGAAGGGATAAAGTATGGAACTCCAGTCAGAGCTTGCATGTCAAGATGAAGAAAATAATTTAGATCAGTTCATCGTCCTGGCCATCCGTATCATCAACTTAATTCACTCTAGAAGCCCTAACAAAACCCTCTCTGGTGCCACCGCTGCTTCTCCAGCACCACCTGACTGCGAGCCCATGGAATTGGATTCACTCAACCCCTGAGGAAAGAGACAGGAGCATCCGACAAAAGCTCTGCCTTTACTCCGGCCAACCTGGGCATCTGAGAATATCCTGCCCTACTCTGCCTTCCCAGAGAAACCCCACTGCGGTGAGTACATACTCCTCTTCCACCTACAATGTAGAAAGAGCTGTGACTCTCACAAGCGGTAATAACTCCTTCATGGCAATGATTGATTCTGGTGCCGCCATAAGCATAATTGATGAGAACTTTGCCAGATCTCACAACTTCCCGTTAATCCTGTGTAACTCTGTGTTGGCAGTGGCAGCACTAGATGGGCACCCACAGGGAACTGGCCATGTTCACTATATCACTGATGACATCACCCTGCAAATCAGAGCATTGCATCAAGAGAGAATTAGATTTTTTCTCATCAAATCTCCTCAAAATCCCATTATCCTCGGCCTTCTTTGGTTACAACTGCACAACCCCCTCATCTCATGGACCGACAAGCAAATCATTTGGTGGTCAGATGCCGTTTACAGAACTGCACCCATTGCATTTCCGCCAGCCGAGACCGCTCCCCCACCATTGAAGAACTTCCTGCTAATGTAACTAACCTCCCACCAAAGTATCATGATCTAAGAGAAGCCTTCAGCAAATCTAATGCATCACAGCTACCTCCTCATCATCCCAACGACTGTGCCATAAAAAATATTTCCTGGAACCTTCACCTCCTAGAGGCCAAATCTTCCCACCTACCCAGCCTGAGACTGAGCTATGAAGTCTTCATTGAAGAGGAAACCTGGACCAAGGGATTCCTTTGGCCAGTACCGCACCGGCAGCAAACAGTTCTTCTTGAGTAAGAAAGACGTGGTTACACCCAGCATAGATATGAGGCCTAATGAGATTACAGTCAAATTCCGTACCGCATGCCTTGGTTACAGCAAACCCTAAATCAACTCTTTTACGACAAGTATTTTACTAACTGGATCTGTGCAGTGCCTAACAAATCTCAGGAGTGAGGGAGATGAGATGGAAAACGGCTTTTCTCCACAAACCACTAGCCACTATGAGATACCACCTGGTTATTGCCAGCACGGGCTGGTCCAACAGTCCATCACCAATGCTTTCAATCTTTCATCAATGATGTATTCCGTGCACATGCTCACTTAAATGGTAGGTCACATTATCATACTTTAATGATTTTTCTCATCTACTCCTGATTCATACAGAAAGCAGTGAGTTCTCAAACACTCTCCAAGGGAGTACACCCAGCACTGCACATTTTTGGCCATGTATCCCTATATCGGACACACCCACTTTCGGTCTCAGTGCGGGTCCACGTAAGAGCTGACGAGTTGAATCAGAAACATACAAAAATGTGGCAAGGCTGGGTGTACTCCAGGACATGTTTGAGACCACTGCCCTGGAGGACCACATCAAGCATGTCCGTTCTGTACTACACCGGCTAATTCAACACCAACTCTACGCAAAAACGGAGAAATGTGAGTTCCCCCCAAACCTCCATCTCATTTTTGGGGTACATCATTAGCTCTGGAGTGGTTGCCATGGACTCGATAACCAAGGTACAGGCAGTCCTGAAAGGCCCGCAAAACCACACCACAGTCAAGGAATTACAGTTGGTTTGGCCAAATTCCTTACAGGTGGTTCATCAGAAACTTCTAGTACCATTGTAGCTCCTTTAACCTCCCTTGCATAAGAAAAAGGGAAAAGGAAAGGATGTTGATGTTGGGCCAAGTTCGTGGTCCCATACTTGGAATTTGTGCTTGCATTAACCCATTAAGTGCACAGACACAGCAGGAGTAGTGAACAAAAAACACAACTATCTTGGTCAAAGGCAGCTCAGACTCCTGTCCATGAACTGCAGGAACAGTTAACTCTGCCCTGATATGCATCACCACGGATCCCGAACGAGATTCATTGAACCATCATTTCAACGTGGTTTTAAGCTCTGTCCAGTGGGCCATAATGTCTGGAATCTTGAGGCTCAGATTTCTGAACGACACCAGACAGAAAAGTGTTTTCTGCTTTTATGGACTCCCAGAGGGACATAGTATCAGATCATGTACCACAGTAAATGCACATGTGTGGTCTGATTCGTCACCTACTTAAGTCAATATTAGTGTAACCTCAGGTTATCACCCACCATACAATGGCAAGTTTGAAGTCTCAACCAGGAACTTACCCGCTCCTTAGATCCTATTGCACAGTAACCAAACTGATGGAGTTATATTTCTTTGGGCTGAATACACTAAGAACTCCATGTGCAAAACCTCCACTGGACTTGAAATGGAAATCCATTTCAGTGTCTCTCGGCTATCAATCTCCTCTGTTTCCCTGTTCAGGGAAACCCACTGAACTTCTCGGCAGTTAATGACTGGCTACAACAAGTGAGGAAATATGGAACAGGGGGCTCATGGGCATCTACTGAGGGGCCATCAGGCATCAGTAAATACAGGCAGACTGGCCACCGGCCGAACTCATCCCAACTACCAACTCAGCCCCAGGTACATGGGTCCTTTCAAGATAAATCTGTATGATAACCCCCCATTTCTTATGTTCGTGATTGTAGCTCTACATAGGGCACCTATTATTACCACTATGGTATCTCTATCCACTTTCTTATGTTTTCTGTGCTCTACGAGCCAACTCTGAGCATTTACTCTGCCATTTATGGGTTTACCCTGTGTATGAGCCTAGTACTGTTTTCGGTAGTCTCATTATGTTACTTTTGCTACCTGTGCCCTTTGTTCCCTTGGTGAATCAATTTGACTGGATTGCTGTTTTGTTGTTTTGCTGCCGTGCCCTGACCTTAAGCACCTGTTGCTGTGCCCTTAACAAGTTGTGCTCTGCCTTTTGTATACCTGTTGCCGGGTGACTGACCCCCACCTGTTTGTTGATCTAAACTCTTTGACCATATAATCCGCGAAATGGATCCCCACTCAGCTGATTGTCCTCTTTACAATAAACAATCTCATAAAGACTGATTTCAGACATATTTCATTTTTATAATAGACCATAATAAATATGGATGAAAGGGTTTTTAGACTCAGTGATTATCTACACTTTACAATTGTGTGAAAGATTTTTATTCTAGCATGAATTTAGTCAAAATATTTCCAAAGGCTGCTAAGGAAATGATCCTAAACTATTCTTTTCCAAAGGCTACGCATAAGGAAAAAAGCATCACCCTGAGTGTGTCGACTTGAGGTCATGCTGTACTGTGGATCATGTATCATGACACTGGGCAAACCGCTCAAAAACACACCCATGAAAGGAGGAACAGAGTCCAGAATAGATGTGTTTCCTAAGCTGATTCTGAAGATGGCTAAGGACTTCAGCTGTTTGGATTGAGATGGGCAAGATCATTCCACTAGGAGGGAATATTTAATTTAAATGTCTTTGAAGTGATTTTGTGCCTCTCTTTGGGATGGCACAATAAAGCTTCTATTACACATACACTTGCAGAAAGCAAGCTTCTAGAGGGCACATAAATCTGAAAATAATTAATTTATGTAAAGGGGTGCAGAGTCAGTGGTGGTTTTGTAGCAAACATTAATGCCTTGAATTTTTATGTGAGCAGCTATTGCGGTAGCCAGTGCAAAATTGATAAACAGAGGTGAGACGCGGCATTATTTTTGGCTCATTAAAAATTGGTTAATTCTTGCTGCCGCATATCGTGAGGTATAACTCTATCCTGTCAATTCGGTAAATTGGCTGTGGGTAGATGATAAAGACTGGCTAGAAGAATCTCGCCAGAGAAGGCATTTTCAAAGCGGTCCAGCCCTGGACCGGAACAAGAGCTTGAACACGGAGTTGTGAAGCATGTTCTGAAATAAAGGCCCTGATGTTCTTTATTATTGAATAAAAACAACTGGGCAGGACTGGGCTGTTTTTAAGCAATGTGGTCTGAGAAAGCCAGTTTATCATCAATCATAACTCCAAGATTATGGCTCCCTTTTGTGGAGTTATGGGTTGCATGCTTCCTACTGGATGGTCTTCAACGCCCCAACTCCAGCCATCTGTTTTTGGGGAAGCCATGGCCTTAGTGGTTAGAAGAGTTTGACTCAACTTCTGCTAAGGTTTTGGGTTCCTGAAGCTCAGTCATTAATACAACGACTGGAGGTGTCCCTCGCAGCTCAGGCCCCCCTAAGCAAACGAAAGCATAAATTCTGAGTATATTTCACCATACTTGCTGGGTGTATGTCACTTTCCCTTTTTCACTTATATGCCACCCCAACGATCAAATAGAATTTTATGACTGTTTTGGGACATGTTTTTTGGTGTGTGGGGCAATGAAACCGTTCAAAAACTTTATGCTTTAAACTTTCATTTGGTGGAAAAATGGTGTATTGGCTTGTTAAAACGGGAATCAAGGGAAGCTTTTATTTAAAGTTGCTTCAATACACAGGTTTCAAGAAAAAACATCAAACATACACAGAATGGGTATCATGTAAGGGAGTTTTTTTTTTTTTTAAAGAAGAGTAAAAAATGGGTCAAGACAAGTATTAAAGTGTTGTTAAAAAATTAGCAAAAGGTTGAAAATATCTAAAACAAAATGCATCAGACACGTTCGTTAAACAATACGGCAGTTTTTCTATGTTACAATTTTTAAAAGTTAGAGTTTGTTAGCAAGTTCCCAAAAGGCCAAAATAAAAATGCTGACTATCTTACCGTGATCTAAAACAAAAAAAAAAAAAAACATCAAACCATTAAGCAACAGCAAAGCACCAGTAGTAAAAATCTATGTTGTACTCTACCATGTCAACTGACAGAGAGTTAAATGAAAGAAAATAAAAAAAGAGTTGTGCATCTTACGGCTGATCTGAAAAAAAGAATAAAAGTTCTCCAGATACGTTCGTTTATAGCAACAGCATATATAATACTTGTCAAAATCTATGATGTAGTCAACCATTACAATTTTAGGAAGTTAGTGTTCATTACAAGTTAGAAAAGAGAAAAGAACCGCAGATCTTCTATACATCTCACCCAGCACTGTACAAACTCGTAATGAGGTTACGAGTCGCAGCGTGTACAAACTGCACAACCCACTCACCGCCTCTAAACAGGAGGATAGACCAACGTAGATCAGATTAAAATTATGAGTTTAAATTAAAAAGTAATTTGGTTTTTTTTTTTATTTCTTTACATTAAAAAAGAGTTGTTTTTAATAAATCAACATCATTTCCTGATGGTTGATTCGATCTGTTTTAAACATTAGACCAGCATTTTTTTTACTTAAATTGAAAATTAAATTGTTTTTATTTTAGTTTAGTTTAGTTATTCACACTAATTCTTCTAGTACTTGTCTTAAGTAAAGATTTTCTTTTGTCAGTTTCTGAGATTTCAAAGTTCATATTCACAAAACATTTTATCTTACCTAATTGAGAGTTCTCATAAATAGCAGGTAAAAAGTTTTTCCCTTAACACCTATTCACAAAGCTGCTGAAGACAAACTTGTTTACTAAGGAATAGATTGAAGTCTTAACCTCGTAAGGGCGGGTTTGACCTCATAGTTAAGGATGAGGTCAGCATAGTTACTAACTATGCCACACAGTGATGTGGCTGATAGTCTCTGTTCAGGGATTTATTCATAGAAATATACTTTTAGGAGTAATACCGTTAGGTTGGTACATTCAAATAAAGGTTTTAAATAAAACATGTTAATTGCCACATTCAAATAAAAATGTTAAAAAAAATGCAGTCTACGTTTCACTTATTAAACAGAAGAGCTATATATATTCAGCTAATTGTCAGCCTCTTATATGTATGCTCCTCATAAACAATTAGTCAATATGCATTAAGGCTGCCCTTGAGTAAAAGATTTTCTGGTCGACTAGTAGTTGTTCATTTTAAGCATGTAGTCAACTATTAGTCACACATTTATTAATAAACCATATAAATCATAATATAAGAGCTTTAATTTCCTACATAGCCTAATAAGCACTCACGCGCACGCAAAAAGCGGTCTGCTTACAGCGCCCGTCAAATATAATAATTATGAATTTGTTAGGGGCAAACAGCAAGTACACTGCATTAACGTTTAATTTATTGTAACTTTGTAAATTTATTGTTACACTAGTGCGTTTCTGTTTTCAGTTTTAAGAGCTTAAGTCGGTGACACTGACTCATCCTCTCCGCAGTATGTGCCTGTAATGTGCATGTTTGGTACCGATTACATAATCTGAGAATATTTGTTTTCTTTTGAATTGGTTCATTTTAAAAGTTTCTACTCTCCTATAGATATATTTTTCATGTCCTGTAAATAAGCAAGCTACACATAGTTTCGAAGTGACGCCTGAAGTTCACCGAGTCAGAGAAGGCAGGAAGCGCATCCGGTTTGGCTTTTTTCATTATTTTACAAAGAAGCAATGTTTCAATTGTTATTCTGAGTGCACACAAATAAATGTAGTCTTTACAGATACAAAAGATGACATTACTCTTTATCTATATGAAATTGACAAAGTATTTTAAGAAAGCAATGGATTGCACCGGGACGCCTCCATCTTGTCAAGTCATAGCCCAAGCGAAATACTGATTCAGCTTCCACACACCAGACAAACATGTGAACCATCATACTTATTTGCTAGGTTAACATTAGATTGAGGCGCCATGTAAAGTTGCTACTACATACATATCTCTAGATGATATAAGCCTTATTTGAGGTCGATGAATGTTAGGGTGTAAGCATATGGATGTCCTGTACTCGATGTACTATATTACCACATTAACTATTTGTCATTTACTTGACTGCTTAGATTTCGGCCACTTCATTGTGAATATTTTCTTGTTTTTGTTTCTGCGACTAAGCAACTAATACCAATTTTGGTAGTGTGGCATATAAACAGCCTTTTAATTAGCAGAGTAGAATAATCATGGCTGAATAGTAAGACATGCAAACATAAAAGAAAAACTGACATGAGAACAGCTACATATGGCTGTGAGATATAATAAAAAGATTTGGAGTTGAGATAACCTCCAAACCAAAGCGATACATTTTTTTAAAGCTCATTATTGTCAAATGTTTCTAAAATGTTTATATTCCTAGGTAGATCACCGGTGTCACAGCCGTTTTATGGATAATTCAGATTCGGTATTAGTGGACTTAGAGTCCTCTTCATCACTCCTAATGTTTCACATATTTAGGAGCTAATTTTTAGCGCTAAAACGCTTTGTGAAATAATTTCCTTAGAACATATAAATTTAGGAGTCCTAAATTTAGTACTGACAAGCCCATTTATTTGAAGACATTTTCTCCTAAATTGGCGAAGTTATGAGCTACTTTTTAGCCTTAAGATGTTTTGTGAATACAGCCCTGGTGTGTTATATAGTCTATCAGTTAAAACACATATAATATAAATAGCCTATCTTACTGGAATGAAAGCAATAAGTTTTTTTTGTTCATACTAAGCGTAATAACATCAAGACAGGACCCCCCTTTGATTTTCTTGCTGTAAGATTTGAAAGGGCTGCTAGTTAAAATGCACATATGCACTTAGTTGCCGCCTAAACTTTCTACTAACATCATACAAGATGCAGATATTTCATTTCATGCACCACAATGAAACGAGAAAAGGTTTGAAGACGGGAGGCAAGAAAATCGGATGATGGCTATCAAGATCAGGATCAATGAATAGGTAGATAAAAATAAGTAAATATAAATAAACATCTAAGGATGTTTTATAATCATAATCTGGGTGAGGATTGGTATGGGTCTTCCATTTTTAACCATGTTGGAATGTTAGGTAAAAAGTTCAGTGATCAAAGGATCTCCATTGCATCTTACAAGGGTGCATCTCAATAAATTAGAATGTCGTGGAAAAAGTTAATTTCATTTCACTTAATTCAACTCAAATTGTGAAACTGCGTAGTATTAAATAAATTCAATGCACACAGACTGAGCGTGAAGTTTAAAGTCTTTGGTTCTTTTAATTGTGATGATTTTGGCTCACATTTAACAAAAACCCACCAATTCACTAAGACCAATAAAAATTCACGCAATTCTCACAGACCCAATAAAAAAAAACACATTTTTTTAGTGAATTTGTTGGCCTTCTGGAAAGTATTTTTATTTACTGAACGAAGTCAAGTCAAGTTAAGTCATCTTTTATTTATATAGTGCGTGTTAAACAAAAAGATTGCTCAAAGCAACTGAACAACATGTAATTAAAAGAAAAAGGGTCATAATGTCAACAATGACAGTTAACCCTCTGGAGTCCTAAGGAGTATTTTTGGGGCCAAGGAGCAGTTTATGGTCATGCCCTGACATTTGTTGTGCTTTTTTTCAGTTTCGTTATAATATCTAGAATGGGCTAAAGTCTATCTCACTGTAAAATCAGCACAACTAGCTAGAAATAATATGTGAGCAGCATGTATGTACATGATTGTGTTTATTGAGAAAAAAAATGTTATGCGTGGTGTATGAAAGATGAACTAAAAATGTTAAATACACTTGAAGAGCAATAAACACCCAATACATAACTTGGTTCCGCCGGAAATTTTTACTGGAGCTTGTGCCGCAATTCTTTTTTTCTAAGTGATTTGAAATCAGTCTTGTATTACTTCACTTACAGAAAACAATATAATGGGATTTTAAATTTTTCATACACACTTTTGTTGGTAAAAGTCATATGCGAGTAGGCGTCAACTATCATGAATTCACACCTGAGAAGACAAATACCTGCATAATGATCTGCATAATGAGCAATTCAGTCAGCTTGTGTCACTGAGCGTTGATGAGTTACAAGAAAGACTGTGCGGGACCACAATAAATGTATATAATTTTATGTTTGGGCGTTTTATTTAGACTTAATATTTAATGATTCCCACAACATAAAGTAATATGTCACAATTGGCGAGTCGTTAAACAGTTTATTAGGAACAATCAAAGGCTGACTTCAAACTGAATTTTTTGCATCATTACTACCGTCACACCATCCGTCATAAATCCTTTTAACAATCTTATTTCTACAAAAAAAAAAACATTTAGTGTTTATATTATCACATTATTATTATTATTATTATATTATTATTATGTTGAAAAGAGTCTGAGAATATTTTTTTTTGATATTTTAGGGGGGATAATTGAAGAACAGCAAGGAAAATGTGTGATAATTTAGTTACAGTTACCATTTATATTATTTACATCAAGCGTTTGAATGGTATATTAGTGTTATTTGTTTCTTGAAACTCATAATAGTTTCCTTGATTGTACTTAGTCAGGAATTATAGTGTTTGAAAACGTCATTTGGACACACAGTCTAACTCGGACAATGTCTTAACACCTTATGTGAAAAACTATACAGTATTAATAAAGTCCAACAGCCTTCCTCAATGTTTATGCACTCTGGCTGCAATACGGTGCTTCATTCTACTTCTGCGGAAATCCAATCGCAAATCCTCAGCCCCATCACATCTTTTGGGGTGAATTATGTCTTATTCCTCTCTCGCAAGCAAACAGTAAAAATAAGATAAAAACTTGAAGAACAGTCCTCGCTGCGTTTAGGATCTTCTGTTGGGTGTTGGCGTATTCAAAAGCAGCGCGCTTCAGTGAAAACGTTTGACGTCTCAATAGCGCGCGCTCCGGCGCGGGGGCGTGGTCGCATTAGAAGATAAGGAATGGAGATGTGACACAACGGACATCGCGTTGTTTTCATATGGGATACTTTATCACAGACTCAAGTTTGTCGGCAGCACCTTGTGTAGTTTACAAAGTAGACAATGTCAGGCTTTCTATGAGATATCTCTCATGTCTCTTCGTGAAGTATCACTGAGTTACAGTTCATTTTAATGACGCGTTTGAATGCAGATCATGCGCAGACAAAGGGCTGCAGAAAGCACTCCTTGTTATCTTTATTTTATAAAGTGCACAAAGTTTTGTTGTTATTGCGTGTATACAAAAAAAAGTAGACCCTTTACAGATTCGATTGATGTATTGGCTCTAATCTGTACGATCAAACCTGAAAGTGTAATTTAATTCTTTCGGGGTTATCAGGAGAAAATACCCCAAAACGCGTCTACAGTTAATCGACTTCAGAGGGTAAAGCGATGGGTCTTAATCTAGATTTAAAACTGCAAGAGGTGTCGCTCCCGAACAATGTTAGGTAGGTATTCCAGAGTTGGGCGTCTCCATAGGAGAGGATCTGGCCGCCCGCAGTTGACTTGTCTTCTAGGTATTATCAAATTGCCAGCGTTTTGAGGAACGGAGGGGCCGTGGAGGACTATAATGTAACAAGAGCTCATTCAAATTTACTGGGTGCTAAACCACTTCAGGCGTTATACGTAAGAACATAGAAGCAAGATTTAATATCCTCTACGAGTTTGATAGGGAGCCAGTGCAGTCGTTGAAGGACCGGGGTAATATGATCATACTTCCGGTTTTAGTAAGAATCTGCTGCAGGCATTAGGACTATCTGAGTTTGTTTACTAAGTGTGCAGAAACACCCACCCAATAGAGCATTATATAGTCTACCCTTGAGGTCATAAAACGCATGGATTAACATTTCGGCATTGGACATTGGAGAGCATAGGCCCGTGTAATTTAGCTATATTTTTGAGATGGGAAAAATGCCAGTTTTACAAAATGCTAGAAGAAAGTTGGCTTTCTAAGGAAAGGGTGCTATCAAATAGCACAACTAGGTTCCTAAATGATGACGAAGACTTGACAGAGCAGCCCACAAGGCTAAGACAGCGTTCTAGGTCATTACATGCAAGAAGCTTTTAGGCCCTCTAATTAACACCGTCTGTTTTTTCAGAATTTAGCAGTTACGAAATTACGCGTAAAGGCCAGGTTTTTATAAATCGAATATGCATGTGTCCGTTAGTTTTTTGCAAATATTGGTTATGTTTCGCCAGGCCGCGAAGAAATCTTAGCAATGAGTATCATCAGCCTAAACAGTGAAAGCTAAACACAGTGTTTCCCTGATGATTATCTCCCAAGGGTTAAACATGTACAAGTGTTGGAAGAGGAACGGCCCTGTGCTGAGCCTTGCGGGGGTACTCATACTGCACTTGTGAAAGCTATGCTCCCTCTTCATTCACTGCTAACGAAAAAACGGACTGCTACTGAGCTGAACATGTACTGGCTACTCTGGTAGGGGCTCCTTTGCTTAAATTACTGCCCCAATTTGGTGTGTGGCATGGAGGTGATGAGACTGTTTATAGTATTGTCCTGATTTGTACTTAAAACTTAATTGTATTAATAAAATTATACAATTTTATAATGTGTGTGTGTACCATTGTCTATGTGGGGTTCAGGTCTGGTGAGTTTGCTGGCCAGTCAAGCACACCAACACCATGGTCATTTAACTAACTTTTGGTGCTTTTGGCAGTGTGGGTAGGAAGCAACTCTGCTGGAAAATGTAACCAGCATCTTCAAAAAGATGGTCAGCAGAAGGAAGCATGAAGTGCTCTAAAAATTTCTTGGTAAGCGAGGTGCAGTGGACTTTGGTTTTCAAAACAAAATGCACCAGCACCAGCGAATGACATTGCACTCCAAATCATCAGTTAGACTGTGGAAACTTAACACTGGACTTCAAGCAACTTGGGCTATGAGCTTCTCCACCCTTCCTCCAGACTCTAGGACCTTGGTTTCCAAATGAAAAACAAAACTTGCTCTCACATCTGAAAAGAGGACTTTTTGGACCACTGGGCAGCAGTCAGTTCTTGCTTCTCCTTAGCCCAGGTAAAGATGCCTCTGATGTTGTCTGTGGATCAGGAGTAAGCTTAACAATAGAATAGAGCCAACTGTAGCCAAATTCCTTGACAGGTCTTGACAGGTCTGGGTGTGGTGGCTCTTGATGCCTTGATCCCAGCCTCAGTCCATTCCTTGTGAAGTTCCTCAAATTCTTGAATCGATTTTGCTTGACAATCCCTCATAGAGCTGCGGTTCTCTCGGTTGGGTTGTGCATCTTTTTCTTCCACACTTTTTCCTTCCACTCAATTTTCTGTTAACATGCTTGGATACAGCACTCTGTGAACAGCCAGCTCTTTACAGCAATGAATGTTTGTGGCTTACCCTCCTTGTGAAGGGTGTCAATGATGATTGTCTTCTGGACAACTGTCGAGTCAGCAGTCTTCCACATGACTGTGTAGCCCTAGTGAACCAAACTGAGAGACCATTTTGAAGGTTCAGGAAACCTTTGCAGGTGTTTTTGAGCTGATTAGCTGATTGGCATCTCACCATATTCTAATTGGTTGAGATAGTGAGGTGAGTGGGTTTTTGTTAAATGTGAGCCAAAATCATCACAATTAAAAGAACCATAGACTTAGAGCTCGTCCTGAAACGGGCTTACCCACAATCCAATCTTTTTTTTCCTCAGTCTCAAAGAACTATCCGCATCCACACTGAGAAACCACAATGCGATCTTGTACGTATACATGCCAGGACCAGCATGTGGCACTGCTAATTCTACCACAGCAGATACAGTAAAAATGCGAGAAGAAGCATGTGCGACTAATGAAGTTATAAACCTGTGCCATGCGTGCGTCATACAAATGAACATGGAACACATTATATTTATTAATCTGTGTTGTTAGTTAAAAAAAGACAATCGTTCAGTGTGTGTTCATGTTTTTGTTGCTGTTATGTGACGTAGAGGTGTCTGACTAGAGACGGGTGAGGCCGGGGGGGGGGGGTTCCTCCTGAAATCCACAATCATCTCCACTGTTTTGAGTGTGTTAAGCTCCAGGTTGTTAAGACTGCCCACCAGACAGCCAGCCACTCTTTTAACCTCCTGTCTTGATAGCCAGACTCATCACCATCCTGAGGCCGAGGCAGATGAAAGTGTTCCGCGTCGTCACTCTGCAAACTTCAGCGAGCTTGACAGAGGGGCTTTAGATGTTGCAGTACGGTTGGTGCCTAGAGAGGATGAGCAGCCTCCAGAATGCGGAGAGAGGAGAGCAAGAGAATCACATCCTAGAGCGAGCTTCAGCTGCTGCCATTATGCGAGTGCTGGATGTGTATTTTCCCAGTCTCACTAGCTGCGTGCTGTCTGAGCAGTGAAGCTGTCAGCTCCACTGACAGAAGGAGAGTGCGAGAACAGAGAGCTAGTTAATTTGGCCCAGTGAGAAGGAATTTGCGGATTGATTGTGTTAATTAAAAGCCAAACTGAATCCACAAACAGGATCACTCACATAAGCATCCCGGTCTGTCTAGAGTTGCAGCGATGTGATGCAGTCCCATGTTGCACTACCTCATCCACCGACCTGTTTGCGCTACTGTAGGACAAACTGGCTAGGCGGTCCAGCAAGGCCGGGGGTCAAGTAAGGTCATGTGATGATCCTTCAGCATAAGCCAAAACCAGCTCTTTAATGGATTTCATCGCCCGCCCACACAGCAAGTTTAAAGCCCACAGGTCTGTAGTCATTAGTCCTGTAAATTTTGAGGTTTCTTTGCGAGAACAGGGCATTGAATGGTGGAGCATTTAACGCAGGCAAGCAGAGACTTCGCACAGCTCCTGTGATCTGTTTGAAGATCTGTGTAGAAGCATGGATTACAAGGGGCAGTGCAGGTTCAGCCACAACATTCAGACAGGCGGGCAGTAACATCATGTCAGGCCTGGTGCCCCCTTTCTTCTCTTGTTCTTTCTGGAGACATGATTATGAGAGTGCTGCAGTGGGGAGAAGTAGGCGCGGGTGCCAGGAGATGCTGAATGAGTGTTTTTTCAAACCTTCATATAAACACTAGTTCCAGATTAGTCTGCCAGTTTGCCCTTGGATTCTCCACAGTGCTGGGTGATGGTTCCTTGTAGTGCGACGAGCTCTTTCAGAACCTGTTCCATACGGTAAGCAGGATACACTGCAAACTTTGGTGAATCGGACTTCCTTTAGCGTTCCAGGAGAATTCCTCATTTGCCACTCTGATCTCATTTCCCAGTGTGCTCTTTGGCCTGTATTGTACAAGAATCTATCCCATTTTCTGCAAACATATTCTGTGGCCTGACGGTACAGCGTGTGCTGCTGAAGTTTGCTCCCTTGTTTGTAGGTTAAATGAGTCCCTGGCCTCAGGAATGCCACGGATATCACAGAAACTGAATAGAGTGAAGTTACATTCTCTGTGACAGCTCGTCCACGATCATGTAGAGCCAGCACCTTCAAAACCACCTCCAACATCAGTGAGGGTACAAAACAAGCCTTTTACATCCCTAGCCACCTCTGTTAATTAGTCTATCATTTTACAGTCCTTAATACAGGTTGAGCCTGATTTCATGTATCCTGCTGCCCTACATTGATCAGAGAACCCCAAAAACTGCTTGTTGGAACAGAGGTGAATATGCCATCTTTTATTGGGTAATGTTGGAACAGTGTGATGCCAAATATATTACTTGTCCTTCCTGAGTGGGACAACTGTAACATGACTGTTCTTGTATATGTGGCATTTCATGCCAGTGAAAGATCTTGACTTTAAATTAGAGCTCCCACCGGAAGAATGATTAAAACAGAGTACCCCTATTTGGGGTACTGTTGTTGTTCTGTGTCTGTGATCTGATCAGGCAGTTTTTGTAGAAGCTGCGCTCCATAGGGTGCTTGCGGGAGGAATGCTAACACACTCATGAGATATGGTACACAGAGCCAAAACATCGCTTGTTTACACATGGCCCGAATATACGGCGTGCAGCTGAGATGATAGAGCAATTCCAGCATAAGGACCCACATACTCTCTTTAACACTGCTACATCTGCTACCACCACCTGTTCGCCTGAGTATAAAAAACATGTCCCGACCGCCTAGGCATTTTCACCGTTGATTTTTGCACGCGATCTGCCCCTCTAAAACAGCCCAAAGCCATGGCCAGATGGAGAATCGTTGCTGTACAGCATGGCGTCACATTCAGACCAGGTTTCAGTGAAACACAAAGCAGCAGTGGTGAGAACATCCTGTTAGGTCCTGACGAGGAGCAGAAGAAATAGTTTGTCCATTTGCTTGGGTAGAACGCAGCGGAGATTCGCCCAAGGCCCTTCGAAATAACACTTCCTTAGCCTTGAAGAGCACACGGCTCCGCTTACCCCCATGAACAGATACAAGCTTTAGAAATAGTAAACTTATCTGGATTCTGTTGCATAGTGCCCACTCTGAATAGAGAGACCAGTTTGAGAGGCAAATTATCTATATCACGTCTCTCCAAGATAAGAAGAAAAATTTAATCAGGGCATTTGGAAAGGTTGGCAAAGATCAAATGGTTGGAATTGTTTGTTGCGTCGAGATGAAACTTTAGGTTTTTTTTTTTTTTTCGGAGAAGGAGCCTCGTTGAAGGTCAAATCTGAGTACCCCTACATACCTTCTATCAGCAGATTACTTACGCAGGAGAACCTCCATAGTCTCAAAGCGATTATGAAGACCTGTTGTTAATGCAGTATCTCAGAACGCGTAGCCCCTAACTAGACTGGTCTGGCCGGGGCATCTTCCTTACTTCAAGCAAATCCTCCAATAAGACTAAGAGGTTTCCTTAAATCGTCCGGGTACTCCATGAGATGAGCGGATCGTATTGCCAATTTTTTAAGACACGAAATCAGCTCAGCTGCACTCCGCCTAACTACTAAAGCTCAGCTAAAACATGACCGGTCAATTGCCGAACTGTTAGAATGATTTTGTCTAGTTTTTTATGGTGTGTCTGACGGGACTCTTCAGCAGTTCATCCCTTGAGAAAACTGGATTGTGTTTGAGAAACAAAAACAGCGCAAAATGAACAAAAAACAGTGGCATAAACACTGTAGCCCCCACTGTCCTACATATTAATATTGAATTTATATGTCAGTGTGTTTTATGTAAGAATGCGATAATTGTATTAAGATGAGTTAAGTTGTATATATCTGAGTATAATTAATACCATGCTGTTCTTGTGCATTCCATTTCCAATAATGCTGTGCCTGGACGCATGTAGCACTCCTGCGTGATTTTGAGTTACCTTCCTGCCTGCTGATTTTCTTCATGAATGATGATTTTTGTATGTATATAGGCGGGGGTAAGCGAACCAATGCCGTGGGCGTTGGTGGCTTCCCGGTGAAGCTTTTCACAGCGTCGGATCTTCATTATCACCATCCTACCTGTGGGTGCTGCTGTTGCCGACAGTGTTATTCCTGCTTTGCCTTGCTAGCTGTTTTTTGTGATAGCTCCGCTAGCTAGCTTTGTTTTTCTGCTAGAATCTTTTATGTTACTATCACTCTCTGTTGTGTAAAGTGATAAAATATAAACTTAAATTTCCCACTATATGTCGATATTATCTATCATCTCCATCTGAATAATTTGATCTTCCCTTTTATTTTAACTCCGCGATGCCCCGTGCCCACCTGCATCGCGTTAGACTCATTAGCATAGCATTCAGCGGTTTCATTTGTGCCATATCTCTGTATCTTTACTCCTCTCCTCCTCTCTCACTCAAGTGTTCTCAAACAAATGTGCTCCGTAAGAATCTTCATCACGCACTGGTGAGGAATGGCTTACTCCTGCATATTGTTAGTGCCCACTGCTTGCCACATTGTATAGGTTGTATCTATCTCTGTCGACGTGATGAGGAGTTCACATTGTGATAAATGCCAGGAAATAGTTAGGATGACAGCGAGAGATTTCGAATTCAGCAGACACGCATCCAAACTGTATTGAGGCCAGTCTAGAATGTGGAGGAGCCGCCTCTAGATAGGCGTTATTGATAGCCGTACTAGGCTACAGGGAGTACTGTACATTGCTGCCGGCTTCCTGATAACAGTGGCCTTTGCAGCAGGGCCAAACTGGGCCAGATGACTGTTGAGCGGCATAGTCGTGAGGTCTAAACCACCACTCTTCTTGCTTCCGAATCAAAATATTAAACAGGTTGCCTCCCCCCAGCAGTGATGCACCCACTGCATAAACCTGAATGAAAGTGCTCTAGTTATTGGCGATTCTATTACCAAAGTAATAACGGAATGTGAAAATAGAGACATCAGCCAGCCATATTCCAATGTTCACCAGTGAGCATAGAGTGGCCTGACATCCTCAAGCAAATTTAAAAGTGCTGGCTAATGCTAAACGTAATACGTAAAGATTGTTATTCACGGCCGGTGCTAATGAATGTTCAACTTCGCCAGTCGGAGATCACTAAAAATACCCCATTAAAGAGGTGTGTTAACTTGCAAGCACGATGTCAATACACTGTATATATGCTCTTGTCCCCTCCCTGCTTACTGTGGTGATGAGAGCATAGCAGATTGTCATCACTTCATGGCTGGATTTCCAAGTGGTGACCCAGCAGAATAACAATAGGTTTCATATCACACTTTGACGAGCTATTGGGGCACCACCTTGACCTGTTGACAAGAGATGGTCCTTCATATCCCTCCAGGGGTGGTGCCAGCTCCTTCTCTCTAGAAAATATGGCACTACATAGAGTTTGTACTTCAATAGACATTTTGCAGACGACGGCTAACCCCTAACCTGGGGCCCCTCCCGTCACAGAAGTCAGCCGTGATTCTTCAGCCGACAGACTCTTTCACCTGAATTACCTATAGATACTGTGTTGTTTTACCGCCTCTCTAGATCCACAAAATATCAAGATTGCTAATTACAAAAAACGTCCAACAATTAGGATCATACAATTTACTCTTTCACCTTAATAACTCACTATAGCCAGTGTGTCTGTAAGCACCAGATGAGCTTAGCTTATACAAACGACGTCCAACCACTTTCCCTACGCAACTCCAGTCATTGAGGTTCAGTAAATAATAGAGCACTGAGCAATACTAGGAGCACCTCATGATAAGCACGAACTTATTGAATTATCCAGTGATTGTTCTACGAAAGCAGCCAACATAAAAATGATCACTGTTCATAATCTCATCATGGTTCTCCAGAAAGTTTAAGGAGGACGTTGCTTCAACACTCATAAACAATTTTTGCATGATCTCCGAGGTCAGGAGTAAACACCCATTACAAGTATTGGTGAGTATTAGAATATGGACAAGGGTCCCTGACATCAAAGGTACTGTTTAAATAATATGTGATTTTCACTGCGCTATGTACAGTTTGGATGTCCTCCAGGTGCGTCTGTTAAGACAGGTCCTGGACTAGATTGCACACTGTTGAGACATAACCTGGCCTGCAACCTCATTTTTAACTTATGGTTAATGAGTCTAACAATATCAATGAAAGATTACTATTATAAATAGGCATGAGCATAGAAGATCAAAGGTGAAACTGACTATGGGGTTAGAAACCATGTCAAATGTGCCCCAACGTGGTGATCGAGGATCACTTAGAGGCAGGATTTAACACTATCAACATGGCTTGTTGAAAGATAATTTGAGAATTATTCTAGACACCGTCTTATCCAGAGAAACAATGAGTTAATGAGGAACTCCGCCTGTCAAACTGTTGTTTCTACTCTGGCTACAATATGACAGAACCCACTTCTGGCACCTAAAACAGACTTTGATACATATTTTGCTGATTTTACACCCCATTCCTTAGGCTGGCGCAATAACCATGAGAACGTGTTGAAGATGTAACAGAATCAGGTGTTGATCAATGTTATCTAGCAATGCTTTAGGATTCAGCTCTTATGACATTCTTACTGCTTAAGGAAGGTTAGAACAACACGTCTGAGGACTACTCTTGTATTTATCACACTCTCATATTAACAGGACAGTCAGATGGAATGTTGATAGCGGCAAACTATGCTGTGAAACGAAAACTACTATCGTATCAGTATTGCCTTTGGAGCAGAAGATATAGCTATAATACTGTAAACTTTATTAAACTTGTTACAGTCTGATTTTACCTCACGTTCTTAGTGCAAAAGACTGCTTGTAATAATCTTCCTGATGTTATCCCAATCCTTAGTGGCTGCATTAACCTCAGAACCTATCCATGATGCTAACAACAAGTATTGACATTTTTCCGGATCACAGCATTGTATAAGACGTTGTTGATCTTTACTACTACAGGGCGTTAGTACAACCTTGTGACACCGTGGCACCCTGACACTTGTCGCAACCCTACATCAGCACAGTGGAATATAGTCCATGGACTTGATGTTGAAATTATGCAGCAAGACGATGATAATCGCGCACTCATTATTTAGTTTTGTGCCAAACTTCATATAGACCTTAAAACATGCAAATTCGTAACTTATTCAGTTACAAGCCCTATGGTAAGAACCATCACGTCTACACAAAATCCTCTTCTTACTGACTGCCTAAGCATGTATGGAATGTATATTATCGGGTAGAATCCGCCAACCCTCAGACCTCATTAGCATATGCCTCTCATTCAGAACAAGGTAACCATGATCTTACAGAAAGTTCTTATGGACCGAATCTTGAATCGCCCTTTATCTAGCATTGTAAGATACAGTTGCCAGTTGTATCTTTACCGCTCTATTCCTTCTTAGAGTAAATGCAGTCTGTGCGGACGTGGGTATCTGATGCAGACCGTACCACATACTGAGACTGCTAAGAGAGAGCTGCAGCCCGAGAAAATGCAGCCACGACGGAGCGAAAACAAAAACTAGACTCGCGCTATTAAGGTCACTGCCTGGACCGCGAAAGTAACCTAATCTTACAGAAAGCCATTTGTAAAAACTGCCAAAATCTGATCGTTTATTCGTCTCTTCCACGGAAGACACCAAACATAACCCAGCGTATTTATCAATACGAAGTGGGCTTAAATCGCCCGAAGAAATAATCCATAACAAGCCTGTTGACAGTCCCCTCATGCAACATCACAGATAGACTTTATGGTGTCAATGACAGACAAGAAAACTATTACTATATAAAGTCAATACTATTAGAGATAAAATTGCTTAAACATGCAGCCTCTCAGACTACAGTTCACATCAGACAGGCACTATAGATCACCTGAGAAAAGTTCACTCATTCTATTACTATAGAGAGAGAAAGAAATTGTATACTAATGTAAATCATCCTAAACAACAACATGTATGTTAGACCCGTATCTCCATCTAAGCTCCCTTTCTTTTAACAAGAGGTGATTCCAAAGTCTAGATCCTCTTACGACTATTATTAGTCATCAGTTGTTATTAGGGTAATCACCAAAACCCTGTCAAGACTGCCGACTGTTATTAGCCTCTCATCAAAAAAACACAACTTGCAACCCCAAAGAACCTACGTTAATTATAGACCGACATCTCGCAATCCTCCCTTTCTGTCAAGATACTAGCAAGGGTAGTATCCTACACAATTATCATTCCTTATTTAGAGAAAAAGAAGTATGTGTTTGTCGAGCGATTCCAGTCAGGATTATAAGACCGTATAATAGTTACTAGCGAGACTGCCCTCTCCGTAGAGTACAAATGCATCTGCCTCTTATCACCTGATAGTTTGGTTTGCTATCTCTCTAGTTATGTGCCCCTCTTGCCCGCATCTTAGTGCCTGCCGCTTCCTAACACTATGACCAATCTATTCTTCTGCATAGACTAGAACACTTTGTTGGGAATCTAATGGAAGGAAACTAGCCCAATGCAGCTTTAAATGATACTTATATAACCGCCTAGACAATTCGTCGCACAGACTCGTAGTGATGAAGAAAGGTATCATATCGTTCACAAGCGCACACGTATATGAGAAGCCTACCTGCAAGGCCTCAGTACTAGGGCCATATATCTTCACGACTTTACATCAATACCATATGACCCGGCAAATATCATCAGGAAACACGAGTGTTTAGACTTTCACTGTTTATGCTCGACGATACTCAGCTCTAATATGTTCTGTTCTTCGCGGTCCCGGCGAAAAATACCAATTTGAAAAACTAACAGAACGCCTATTCGTATATAAAAACTGGATGACGAGTAATTTCTTACTGTGGAATTCTGAAAAAACAGAGGTGGGTTAATTATAGGGCCTAAAAACTGCATGTAATAACCTATAACGCTGTCTAAGGACTTGATGGCTGCTCTGTCAATTTTTCCGTCATCAGTTTAGGAAAACCTAGGTGTGCTATTTGATAGCAAGCACCTTTCATTAGAAAGCCACGTTGTTCTAGCATTTGTAAAACTGCCATTTTTCCATCCTGCAAAAAAAGTATCTTAAATTACGGCCTATGCTTATCAATGGCAAATGCAGAAATGTTTTAATCCATTGCATTTATGGACCTCAGGTTAGACTATTGTAAATGCTCTATTGTTGGTGTTGTGTTCTGCACGTGCTTGGTAAAACAAAATCCAGTTAGTCCAAAAAAGGCAGCAGCTAGAGGTCTTACTAGAACCATGAAAGTAATATCATATTAGCACGGTCCTGTCCACACTTGCACTGGCCTCCCTATCAAACATTGTATTGGCTTATTACTTATAAATGCCCTGAAATGGATGATTAGCACCTCAGTATTTGAACGAGCCTCTTGTGACCATTAGTAGTCCACTGCACTTCCGCTGCGTTCTCAAACTCTGGCAATTTGATAATACCTTTGAATCTCCAAAGCCAACTGGCGAGCGGCAGATCCTTCTCAATATTTAGTGCCCACAACTCTGATCTAACCTACCTAATCATTGTTCGGAGGCAGACACCACTCTTGCAGTTTAAATCTACGATTAAAGACCCATCTCTTTAACTTGGCTGACACATAACCAGCTAATACACTTCTAATCTCCAAATCCGGTTAAAGGATTTTTAGGCTGCATTATTTAGGTGAACCGGGAACACTTCCCATAACACCCGATGTACTTGCTAAATAAAGAGAAGAATGGCATCTATACGCTCATATTAGTCCTGTTTCTCTCTTATTCCGAGGTCACCGTAGCCACCAGATCCAGTCTGTATCCAAGTCAGAGATCCACTGCAGTCACCCGGATCCAGTATGTATCCAGCCCAGAAGGGTGGATCAGCACCTCGAGAAAGGACCTCTACAGCCCGGAAAAGACAGCGGAGACCAGGACAACTATAGCCCCAGAGACAGATCCCTGTAAAGACCTTGTCGTCAGACAACCCACCGGGACAAGACCACAGGAAACAGATGATTCTTCTGCACAATCTCACTTTGCTGCAGCCTGGAATTGAACTGCTGGTTTCGTTTGGCCAGAGGAGAACTGGCCCCATCCCGACTGATCCTGTTTTCTCCCAAGGTTTTTTTCTCCATTCTGTCACCGATGGAGTTTTGGTTCCTTGCCGCTGTCAGCCTACAATGGCTTGCTTATTTGGCGACACTTTCATTTACAGCGATAATCGTTGACTGTGATTACAAATTATTGCACCAGAATCTATTTTAAACTGAACTGAGCTTGCATGATGACATCACTGAATTCAATGATGAACGCTTTGTAACTGTCATTTTGTATTATTGAACACACTGTTTTCCTAATTAATGTTGTTCAGTTGCTTTGACGCAATCTTTTTTGTTTAAATCGCTATATAAATAAAGATGACTTGACTTGACTTGACTTGACTTGACCTCTAGGTTTCCAGGTGGATATCCTTGTTTGCAGCTAATGCCTCGCTGGCAGGATTTACTATGTGTTTGGTTGTTGGAGCGTTTCGTGACTGTTTGGACCTGTATTACACCACACCAGGGCACCGGGGACTGGGTAGGTTTGTCAACCTGGGACTGACCAGGTTTCATGTAAGAGCTTACGCGATTCAGCTGGTTATGCAAAAAAAAGACTATGGGGACTATTTTACGTACATTCGGTGGACTTTGTTCATACGGGGTTTGATTTAGGAGATGTATATATATTGGTGGTGGTGCGAAACAATACACATCTTGTTGCATTAGACAAATGACTGAAACTATTTTTCCTACTTTATTGATGTAACCTCACTGATATTTTAGAGTGTTACAGATTGGTGGCCCGTACGGGGAGGTTTGTTAAATGTGCAATTGTTGTGTATAATGTTGGGGAATATGGAAAGAATGTTACTGAGGAAAAATGTAGAACATACAGGACAAAGAAGAAAACAAGCCAGATTAATTCTGCTGAGGCTTTTGTAACAAGAAGGAGCTCGGCCAATGAAATCTCTTCTATAGTTAGCTCATTATATGTCACTTTCTGATAGACAGGAGTCTGATGTGGATGATCAATGATGAGGACAAGAAGTGTTGTAAAATGTTGTCACAATACTGAAATGGGTGTAAATGAAAACTTGAAAGTTGTGAATGTAAAAGAACAGATACAAGCTTTAGAAATTAAACTTACTGATGCGGCTGATAGTGCTCTGAATAGAGAGACCAGTTTGAGGCAAAATTATCTATAACTCAGTCTCTCCCCAAGTTAGAAGCAAACATGTAATCATGGAAGTTTTGGAAAGGTTGGAAAAGAGCAATGGGTGAATTGGTTTATTGCGTCGAGATGAAAAATGGGAGAAGAAAAGATGTTTGAAGGTTAAATTCTGTAGTACACCCCTACATCTCCACAGTTACTTAGAACCTCCATGTCTCAAACCCATTATGAGCCTGTTGTTAATGTATCTCAGACTAGTACCCTAACTTGACTGATCTGGCCGGGGCTGGCTTCCTTCTCTGCGCAAATCCTCCAATAAGACTAGAGTTTACTGAATTCGGGGTATCTAAGGAGATTTCGGATGTATTGCATTTTTTTGTGAGAAACGACAACAAAAAAAAAAAAAAAAAAAAAAAAAAAAAACAAAAAAAAGGAAAAGCCAAAAAAACAAAAAAAAAAAACAAAAGCTGGACGGTAAGACCTCTTTCATGGCCCGAGATGCTTGGCACATGGAGTACAGTTTTAAAAGGTTCAGCCTTGAGTTGGTGGAGGGCGGCCAAGTGTACAGTCCATGATAAAAAATCAAAAAAAGCTTTCAAGGCAGCATCCTCTCTTCCTGCAGATTACATGAGTGAAGTGGAGGAAAATTTGAGAATGATGGTGCAGCAACCTGGACAAAAGCTCAGAGACTTTGCATATGATTATAGGGCTTTGTGCATAAAATGGAAACCAGAGTTGAGTGAGGAAGAGCTTGTAAACAAAACCCTCAAAAACATAAACACTAAAAAAACAGGTTCCCTGAGGGGCACTGTACATTCGGTGCAACTCGTTAAGTTGGATCCATGGTGGAAAAAGATTGTATGAGCATAAAAGATTACTGGCAAAAAGTCAATGACCAAGCGGGTAAAGACAAGATGAATAAAAGAGGCTCTGACAAACCAGTTGTACCAACTGTGTCAGCAGGACTATCGGTGATTCAACGACCACACCATCGGAATCAAATTAATCCAGCATCGCTTTTGGTGGTCCCTATCATACTGGATGGATGGCAAGTTGATGCTGTGGTGGATACAGGAAGTGCTTTTACCCTGATGCAAGAGAGCCGATGGAAAGAAATTGCAGGTATGCATGATGAAATTCAGAATGTGAAGCAGAACTTTGTGATGGCTGATGGCAAGGCTGCATCAATCGAAAGGGACAAGTAGAGCTGAAGTATGACATGGCACCAAGAAGGGGGTAGGTGAAGGTGTATATAATGGAAGACTCCCACCTGGTCTTTCCCGTTGTTTTGGGATTAGACTTTTTAACTCGTGTGGGTGCCACCTTTGATTTCTCCCAACTCTGTTACAAACTACCCTCTAAAAAAGATGACTCTGGTTATCCTTTTATCTGTAGCCAGCAACCATCTTTTGTACAAAGATCAGGACATCAAATGATGGGCTCCCGTCCCCAGAGCAATCTTAGCTTGTATTACCCTATAACTGAGGAACAAGGTTTTTCCTTTTTAAGAACCAGACAGGATGAGCCAGGAATGGTTGGGGGAGATCTGTTCCCTTCCGAAGTGCAGTAGCTGATGCAGGAATGGCCGAATGTGACGTCAGGAAAATTGGGTAAAACGTCGGTAATAAAACATCAAAATCAGATGAAATTCCAGTAAAATCCAGGGCATATAGGGTTTCACCATTTAAAAAGAAGATTATTGAGGAAGAAGTAGAAAAGATGTTGAAAGAGAACATCATTGAACCTTCTCTCTCTCCCTGGTCGTCACCCGTAGTCCTGGTAGAGAAAACTGATGGAACATACCGATTTTGTGTTGACTATTGGAAGGTGAATAGTAAAACCATTTCTGATGCATATCCCATGCCCATGATACATGATATCTTGGAGTCTTTAGATGGGGCAACGTGGTTCTCCTCCTTAGACCTGAAGTCAGGTTATTGGCAGGGGGAAAGGGCAGAGGAAGTCTAAGCAGAAAACTGCCTTTATTACGACAGCGGGGCTGTTTCAATTTAAGACCATGCCATTTGGAGCACGGAAATCATCAGCCACTTTTCAGCAGTTGATGCAGACCGTTTTGAGGGGAGTCCTGGGAAAAAGCTGTTTCGTGTATATTGATGACATCATCATATATTCAAAAACAAAAGAACGCCACCTAGTTGATTTGAGGGTCGTGATGGAGAAATTGTCCAAAGCAGGATTAAGTCTGAACATGAAGAAGTGCCACTTCTTTCAACGTCGCCTGAAGTTCTTGGGACACATAGTGTCAGCACGTGGTGTAGAGGTGGACCCTGGTAAGACTCAAGCCATCAGCGAATATGCAGTACCGGCTAATATCCTGTCGCTACAAAGGTTCCTCGGACTTGTAAGGTGGTATCACAAGTTTATACATCAGTTTGCGGATATTGCTGCACCTTTGAATAATATGAAGAGGAAGGGAGTGAGCTGGAATTGGACACAGGAATGTCAAGACAGTTTTGAACAACTGAAACGAGCTGTCACAAACCTCACCTCAGCCTAATCTGTCATTCCGATTCCAGGTTCATACTGATGCAAGTGACGTGGGGCTGGGCGCTGTCCTTACACGGTGTACTGAAGAGGGGGAGAAAGTGATTGCCTATGCTTCAAGAATGCTAAAGGGTGCTGAAACTAACTATTCAACCTCTGAGAAAGAGTGTTTGGCGGTAGTCTGGGCAGTAGATAAGTGGAGGCACTACTTGGAAGGAGTGGAATTTGAAGTTTATACAGACCATGCTGCCTTGACTTGGGCCTTTAATTGCCCGAAGACATCCTCAAGGTTGACAAGGTGGATTCTTCGACTGCAAGCTTTTTTAGTTTCAAGGTCTTCTATCACACCGGGTTTGCCTCAACCAGGTACCAGATGCTCTTTCAAGAGTATATCAGCCCCACTCGGAAGGTGGAAAACAATGCATGGTCATGACAAGATCCAAAGTCACTACTGACTTGCCCCACAATCTGTCTGAGATAGCTAAAGCCCAGGCTATTGACCCTGATATACCGTCATTGCAAAATAATAATCATGATCTGCTACAGAAACCAGGGAAGATAAGAATGGAAGAACATCAAGGCATCCTGTATCGACGAGTACCTCTCAAACAGGAGGGGTATAAATTCCAAGTTGTGGTCCCACAAGCCTTGGTGAAGTCGTTCGTGCAGTACTTCCATGACAACCCCTTGGGGGGGACATCTGGGCAGGTTAAAGACACTCATGAGGGTCCTGGAGGTGGCATGGTGGCCTACCATTCGTAAAGATGTCTGTGAACATGTCAAGACATGCAACATCTGTCAAAGATACTAGGGATAAAAACCAAAAACACCTATGCAGACAAAATAAGTTACAGACCCCAGCCATATGCTGGGAATAGATCTCATGGGTCCTCTTCCTTTAAGTAAGAAAAGAAACAAGAAACACGCCCCTGCTGGTGATTGTTGATTACTATACGAAATGGGTTGAACTCCTTCTCTTAAAAAATAGTACGACCCCGAAGATAGTGAAAATACTCAAGGAGGAGATCTTTACTAGGTGGGGGGTACCTTGATATCTTATATCTGACAGGGGGCCGCAATTCACTTCGAACCTTTTGGTTGAACGGTGTAAAGATTGGGGAGTGGGGCAGAAATTGACAACCAGCTATCATCCCCAAACAAATTTGACAGAGAGAGTAAATAAGACATTGAAGACTATGATTGCGTCATTTGTTGGAGATAAGCATTCAATTTGGGATCATGTGGTTACCAGAGCTAAGATTCGCTATTAATTCAGCACATCATGAATCGACTGGTGTGACCCCAGCACAACTGATGCTTGGAAGATCCTTGAAAGGTCAACTTGAGAGACTGTTGTACAAACCACCGTCTCCGAACCAAGCTGCCTATTCACTTCTAGACAGACAAAGAAGATTGGCAGATGAGGTAGCACGTAGAGTGGGAATGCAACGTGCCAGACAAGCCAGATATTATAATACCCGGCATAAAGATGCACAGTTTAGGCCCGGTGATCTGGTTTGGTTCCATTCTCATCCTATCTCTAGTGCTCCTAACAGGTTTTCAGCCAAGTTGCGCCTAAATGGGAGGGGCCTGCTAGGGTTGAAAAGAAATTGGGGCCAGTAAATAACAGTATAAGATTGGGTTCTCCTGGAAAAGCTGACAATATTAATGTTGTTAATTTGAAAAGGTACTATGGTCCTAATCCTACTATGGCATAGATTGGGGTTGGGAACTATGTAGCAACGCTACATATTAATATCGATTTTATGTCAGTGTGTTATGTAAGAATGGAAATTGTATTAAGATGGTTAAGTTGTATTACTTGATTACTAATACCATGATGTTCTTTTGACTCCATTTCCAATAATGCTGTGCTGGACTCATGTATAATTTCCTGTGTTTGGTTCTTCCTGTCTGCTAATTTTCTTCATGAATGATGATTTTTGTATGTATATAAGGGGGTAGGAACCAAAGTGTGTGTGTGTGTGGGGGGGTGTTTTCCGGGAAGTTTTCCAATCGTCGGACCTCTAGGTTTCCAGGTGGATATCCTTGTTTGCAGCTAATGCCTCGCTGGCAGGATTTACTTGTGTTTTGTTGGAGCGTTTCATGACTGTTTGGACCTTGTATTACCACACAGCACCAGGGACTGGGGTATGTTTGTCTGGGACTGACCAGGTTTGCGGTAAGAGCTACGCGATTCAGCTGGTTATGCAAAGACTATGGGGACTTACATTCTGTGGACTTTGTTCATGTGGTTGATTTAGGAGATGTGTATATATAGTGGGTGGTGGAACAATACACATCTTTTTGCATTAGAAAATGACTGAACTGTTTTTCTCTTAATTGATGTAACCTCACTGATAGTTTAGAGTGTTACAACACTGGAGAGCCAAGCACTGAGGCAGCCGTGTGCAGCGCCATCGCGATCAAACATACACACAAACATACAGCAAAAACACAAATGTAAACATACAAAAAACACTAAGATAGACACATACAAACACAAACATACTGTACAAACAAACATACAAACAAACACAAACATACGCAAACTCAAACACGTGCACAAACATACAAACAAACGAGGGTACAAACATACAGCAAAAACACAAACATATGCACAAATACCCACTCATAAACAAACATACACGCAAAACAACCAAGGGCACCAACACAAACATACAGCAAAAACACAAACATACAAACAAATACAAACATTTATACAAACACAAACATACACACAAAAACAAACACTTGTTTTAAAATGAGATGTCAAAAAGTTAAAAAACGACCGTGGTTAAATGATGTAACACGTAATTTGAGGCGGGTTTGTCGGCTTGCAGAGCGTAAGTGGCTGAAAGATAAATTGCAGATATCTTATGATATTCTTAGAGAATCTCTATCAAACTATCAAAACGCTGTTAGAGCCGCTAGATCTTCGTATTTTTCGCGAATTATATCACATAATGCAAATAATCCGAAGGTACTATTTTCAACTATAGATAAAGTATTGAGTCCGTCTATCAATTATTTTCCTTCCCCGTCTAAGGATCTGTGTGATAGTTTTTTAAAATATTTTATTGATAAGGTTGTTCTTATTCGGTCGAATATTGTGCCTGTAGGCAATGTTGTAGCCGATATAATTAATCATTCTTGTTGTTTAAGTAAATTTGCATCTATTACATTAGCTCAGTTGGAAAAGATAATAATGCATTTAAAGCCGACTACCTCACTTTATGACGTTCTCCCGTCACGATTGTTTAAAGAGGTTGTAGACTATATTGGTCCTTATATACTATTGATTATCAATAGTAGTTTATATCATGGAACTGTACCTTTAGGGTTTAAGCATGCTATTATTGAGCCGTTAAAAAAAAAACATAATTTGGATTCACATGAGTTAAAAAATTGCAGACCTATTTCGAAATTGCCTTTTATGAATAAAATTTTAGAGAAAGTTGTCCATAATCAACTTACAGATTTCTTGATTGTAAATAACATAATGGATATTTGTCAGTCTGGATTTAGGACCAAACATAGCACAGAATCAGCATTATTGAAGGTTACAAATGATATTTTGTTAAGTATTGATTCCGGGAAAAGTGTTGCCTTGATGTTAGATTTAAGTGCAGCCTTTGATACTTTAGATCATGCTATTTTAATAGACCGCCTTAGAGATTATGTAGGCATCAATGGTGTAGCCCTTAAGTGGCTTTCCTCTTATTTGCATGACAGGACATGTTCTGTTAAAATTGGAAATTATGTCTCTGCATCCGCTGCTATTTCTTGGGGGGGTTCCTCACGGATCAATCCTTGGTCCAACTCTGTTCTCTCTGTATATGTTATCCCTGGGGTCTATTTTTAAGCAGCATAATATTAACTATCACTTGTATGCTGATGATTTACAATTGTACCTTCCCTTGGCAGTGTTATGGTTGTGCATCTTTTACTAATTTTTATAAGTGCTTGACTGAGGTAAAGGGATGGCTAGCAAATAATTTTTTACAATTAAATGAGGATAAGACTATATTTATTTATTATATTTATTATGTTTGGGAACAAGGAGCTTGGGAATGCTCCGGCTGGAAATAATAGACTACTGTCCAACAATATGCAAAGTTATGTAAAGAACCTTGGAGTATTTTTCGATTCTGAATTACGCTTTGATCGTCAAGTTAACAACGTTGTGAAATCATCTTTCTTTCAGTTAAGAAAATTGTCTAAACTGAAAACAATTCTTTCATACAAGGACTTGGAGATTGTTGTGCATGCCTTTGTTTCAACCCGGCTGGACTATTGTAATGCTCTTTATCTGGGCATAAGTGAATCACTGATTACTCGTCTTCAATGTGTCCAGAATGCTGCAGCGAGATTTTTAACAAATACCAGAAAACGGGATCACATAACACTTTTATTGATATCCCTTCACTGGCTACCTGTTAGATACAGAATACAATATAAGGTGTTGATGTTTGTTTTTAAAGCACTATATGATCAAGCTCCTGAGTACATAAAAGATATGTTAATTCCTTATCAGTCTCAACGTCACCTTCACTCCTCTCGGAATATGCTCCTAACCATCCCATGGTCTCGCTTAAGGCGTAGTGGAGACCGCGCTTTTTCTGTTGCGGCTCCTGCACTTTGGAATGTGTTGCCACTATCCCTAAAAACCTCATCAGGCATGGATATTTTTAAAATGAAATTGAAGACTTATTTATTTAATCAAGCTTTTGGCGTTTGATTAGGTCTGAGAACTGTGAGCAGTGGTGGAATGTAACGAAGTATTTGTACTTCGTTACTGTACTTAAGTAAATTTTTACGTATCTATACTTTACTTAAGTAAAAAAAATAATGCATACTTTTACTCAAGTAGATTTTTCAGCAATTATCTGTACTTTGTACTCCACTACATTATTAAAATGCGTGTCGTTACATCCTTCCGAATCTTGCATAAAAAAAAAAAAAAAATTTTGGTCGACTGACGTTTTGGCGTTGCTGGCCAATGCACGTTGAAACAGATCGGAGATCTGATTGGTCAAAGAACTCACGCGCTCAGCGCGCGTTTTGAAACAACACAACGGAACTGATGTAAATCGAAGAAAAGGACACGGTGGACACCAAATATCAAACATGGACGAAGAGCCAACAACGTCGACTGAGCTTGAGCCTGTGCCCTGCAGCTCTGATTCTGAGAGACATCCCTGGCCTTATTTAAGCAAGTTATTTGAATTTAAAGGTTCAAAGAATGACTCCTGGCGTTTTCAATGTGTCAAGTGCCTACCTCAACGCAAAGAACTGTTGGCGTTTAAAAACTCCCCTTCAAATTTGAAGAAACATATAGAGGTAAGACATGCAATGCTAGTTATTAATATTTAAGTTACAAACTTGCTATGACATGGTGCTATGACTGTTATAGAAAAACGGATGTCAACATAACAAAAATTATCACACCAGTATAATATTTGTTTGACGTAAGTTAGTGGTACCCTAACAGGGTAACTTCTTTAGCTGGTTATTAGCACAGCAGGGACGATAGCTTGCTAGTACGTTACATTTTTGGAGATGAGCAAACTACTGCTATATCTGTACATTCGTATTTGGCTAAAATAGCTGTTTGTTTTGACTCGATGAAAAAATGTTCAAACTTTTTATACGCCGTCGGCCCCTAGCTTCTTTACCATACAACATTGGGTATTTAGTTGACATTCACAAGTAAGCATGCAGGCAAAACTATATCTTGGTTTGATTCGATTGTGAACAATTTTGAACTATGACAGTTGTTTTTTCGTCAATATCATGACATTTTTTAGAATTTGCAAACATATATATATATATATATATATATATATATATATTATATATTTAGCAATTTAGCGCGAAAGTATATGCGAATATCAAACCAATTTTACCCGTGTGATATGCTTGGTTGTAAGTGTCAGTAGCTTGTCTTTTTTAGTCTAAAGATGTAATCACATTGGTTTCGCGTTTCAGTGCCCCATACACTGTGGTTTTGTATTAACGTAAATGTAAAATCCTTTAACTTTAGGGTCCAAACTCTTAGTTTAACATGGCAAATACAGTAGCTTTTTGTGCTTGTGTGGTACTTACATGTTGCCAGTCATAATAAGTAATATGCTAGTAAGATGTAAGGTTAGTGTTTGCACTTGCACTTAACTAGTAGTGGTTTAGATTAATTCTTGAACCCTTAAAAAATATTTTACATTATGTTGTGAGATTTATTTTGGTTGTAGATTGACTATATTACTAAATACTAATACTACAATGCTAAACGTGTATTAATTCTGTTGTCACTATCTTTTATAGAGAAAGCACAGACCACTTCTGAAGGAGTACTTGGCAGCAACTTCTTCTAAAAAGAAGGGGACATTGTTTGCTGATGGAGACTCTTTACAATAAAGCAGCGAAAAACTTGAGGACATCAAAGCATCTCAGAAGACCATAGACCTCGCAGGTGGTTAACTTTATTGTCCAGGGTTTGCACCCTTTTGGAGTAGTAGAACACAGACTGGGTTTGTTGATTTAATACATTGTACTCAACCTGATTACACAGTCATGTCACGTACAACATTGAGAGAGAGAATTGATAAGTGCACAAAGCAAATGAAAGAAAAATTGAAGAATGCAATGCATTCTTAAGTATATGTTAAGTATATCGCCATGACTACAGACTGTTGGACAGTTCATAGGCAAAGTTTCATTGGGGTTACTGCCCACTGGATAGAGCCAGATACCCTAGAAAGAAAGTCTGTGGCTCTGGCTTGTAAAAGGCTGAAAGGGACACATTCTTATGTGTGTTGTTAGCCAGTGCACTTAATGATATTCACAGTGAGTATAACATCCGTGAAAAATTGTTAGGACCACAACAGATAATGCCTCAAACTTTATTAAGGCCTTCCGAGTTTATGCATGTGAATATGAAGGAAGTTCAACTGAAGATGAGAGTAAAGGTGTGAATGACAGTGAAGAGGAGAATGCAGAAGAGGAGACAGAGGGTGTTGAAGTGGAAGCTTTGATGGAGGAAGAAGAGTGAGTCTGTTATCTGATGCTCAGCTCTTTGGAAAAAGCATCACCGTTGTGCCTGTCAATGTTATGTACAAGAAGATATCTCGTGCAGCATTTGCCAAGTGCTCAGCTCTTTGGAATAAGAGTGCCCGGTCATCTACAGCTGCAGAGGTTATTGAGAGGGAGTGCAAGCTGCAATTGATCCGTCCAGTTGAGACCAGGTGGAACTCTCTCTTCCTTGCAGTTGAGCGAATACTGAGGATAATTTAGGAAAGTGTAGAAGGAGTCGTCAGAGCAGTGACCATTGCACTTAAAGTCCCAATGTAAGTTTTTTTCATGGAGCAGATACGTAGTTGTGATGTGGTAGGCTATTGATTGTGTGAAATAATGTTGTTTACTAATGATTTACTCCATTTAATTGAACTGCAATAGTGTAGCCTATGCTTATCATGCTGACATTATGCATGTTCTCACATGGTGTTTTACAGGTTCAGCCCTGCAGAACTTGCTTTCTTGTCTGACTATGCATCAACCATGAACCCATTCTCTAAGGCACTCAACACATATTGCAGGGAGAGTGGATGTCCACATGGGATGGCTGGTACCCACTATAACCCTCCTAACTGTGAAGCTGGACCGCCTCCAAACTTCATCCAAGTTCTGCCAGCCACTGATCTCTGCTTTTCAGGAAGGAATACAGCAGCGGTTTGGAAAAATGATGAATGACCCAGAACTCATATCTGCTGCAATTTTTTACTTCCTAAGATTTCGCACATCATGGACAAGCAATGAAAACTTGCTAAAGTTGGGTACGTCATTTAAATAATTTATTTGTCAAGCTTTTCATTTGTTAATAGAATAATGGGTAGTGTGTTTCATTTTAACCAATATAAATGTTATTTTTCAAAGCTAACTGGTATTTTAAAAGGCTAGACAGAAATACTCTTCATTCATGTTTGGATTTTTTTTTTTGGCATGGGGACTACATCAAGACACACATGGAGGAAGAGCCAGCCTTATCATCACCTGGTAGCCATTCTGGATCTGAGGAGGAAGACTTTTTTGCCTTATGAAGGAAATGTCCACGAAACCACAAAAAAGTTGGATGCCTATCTGGCCAACACTTCTACCTCAAAGGACATACTCAAGTCAGTGCCCACAGTTTTTTAATTTTGTCCCTGAAGCTCAACCACACCATTGCCCGCATCAGCAGCATGCGAACGAATGTTTAGCACAGCAGGGCACATTTTTTTTTCTGCAAAAAGAGGCAGTCGCTAGGATCAAAAAGCTTTGAGAACCAAATTTTGTTGAAATTGAACAAAAACTATTGGTAAATGCTATGCGGAACCAAATACAGTATTAGGGCTCTAATACTCTCATGTTCTATAGGGGCATTTTGCCCTTTTGACCTTTGATTGCCTGGCCAAAATTTTTTATTTGAAGGTCCTTTGTTTTTTAAGTTTCTTATCGTAACATCTGCCTTTATATGACTTCATTGTTTTTCACATAGGTTCTGTTTTTTTTTGTCCTGTTAATGTTAGTGTTGATCAGAGTTTCTAAATTAGCAAATATTGCTTGCATGTTTTAAGAGAAGCCTAACCCTTGTCAAATTTTTGTTTGTGCTTTATTTTTTTCTCATTCTAATGTTTATACATTATTAAGCCTAGTGTTTGGATTTTCTGTAATCAATGGAGTATAAGCCTCAAATTGCAGTTTTTAGCTACGTTGTCCCCATGCAGGCCTAGGTAAAGGACTAAAGCAACTGTTGTTGAGCAGAATAAACTGGTCATACAAATTTGATTAAAGTGTTCAGAATAACACTCACCTGTGTACTATTTATTTTTACTTCTACTAATATTAAAATAAAAATAAAATAAATTGTATGTCATAATTGGCTTAGCCTAATTAATATTTAATGAGTAATAAGTAAATATCTATAACCAGATTTGTTATTATACAGTGTGTCAGTATTGCACAACAACTCTTTCCAGTACACAATAGTCATTGTTTGTGGATTGTTACAATTGAACAGCCCAGACATTGAGACAAACTGATTGTACTTTTACTTGAAAAAAATACTTTTAAAGTAAATTTAAAAGTATGTACGTATGGACTTTTACTTAGTGAAGATGGTGAATGTAGTAATTATGACTTTGTACTGTAAGGATATGATTTTGCAGGGAAGTTGGTCGTTTTACTTAAGTACTAAACTTAAGTACTTCCTCCACCACTGACTGTGAGTGATTTGTTGTTTGATTCTCTTGTGTCTTATTTTAATGTATGTGGCGAGGGGGGCGTGGTTTTGCCGAGTCTTGTACGGAGAGAGACAGGACGAGGAAAGCAGAGCGAGCGCGTAAGTGGGTCAAGTGGCAAATAACACACACCTTGTGTTTGAATTTCAGTAATTGGCGTGGAGAGACCGGATATAAACCGTGGAGCACGTGCACGGCAGAGAACCGAGAGAGAGACGGGCTGGGACCGTCGTTGTGGGGACTATACGGCAGTTGGATAACGACGAGAATTCTAAGTTATTGGGATAGTGTTGTGGCAACGGGCACACCCGTGGGCCATGTTGGCGCAGAAGATTGTTTTGTTTATTTAGTTTGGAACAATAAAAACTAGCGTCAGACAAAAGCCTACTTTTGTCCATTCAATGGTCGGTTTTTTGCTTTTATAAATAAAAGTTGAGTTGAGAGCTGAGTTGAGACTATTGGTTCTTATGTGGTACGGTAAGACGGCAGGTAGCGTCTGTTTATTCCTCCAAAGCAAGCATTTATTGAAAATATTAGTGCAAATGCGGGTTTTTTCCTCTGGTGATTTGTATTGAGGTCATCGAAATACCAAAAGACGCAAAATCGAAAAGCAGGCACAGTCCAATCAATATCATTTAAATCGGAATGACAAAAAAGTGTACATGTAAACTGGCTGGCCATTCTTTATTTGTGGTAAGTGGTGTCCCTCTACTTTACAAGGCTCAGCAAACTTAAATACCACAAATTATATAAATGTCCAAAGTTTCTGGTTTTGTAGATAACACTACCCATGCACTGTTACCAGTTGCATTTTTTGCTTTTAAAATACATATTTAATTGAGTTTGAGAGATTGCATTTTTTGTAACAAAATATGGAGAAGGTCATTATACCTCAGAGAGGTATCATGGATTGTAATTATAACAATATAATATTTTAAACACAAATTAAGTGGTTATTGTGAATATAGATTTTGTATTTAACATGTAAAATTTTATTAAATTGTTTCAATATATATATATATATATTATATATAATATATATATATATATATATATATATATATATCTTTTAATATTTAAGAAAAAATGTAGTGTCACCCAAATCTATCTTTGGTGTTACACCAATGTGACGTGGCCCCTTTAAGAAAAGGGGGAAATCTATTTGGACAACTTCCGTGTGTAAAGGTCATGCAGGTGCTGCTTGATCTGAGGGGTGCATGGTGCTGTGAATTTCTTCCTATTAATTTCTTATTAAAGTTAGCTAAATTCTGACAATTTCAGTGTCGTAATTATTAGGGTCTGTCGGTGTTATGTTTATAACTTGCAGATTTTACACTCCAATTTTAAATCAAATTTTGATAAATACATACTATTAATATTTCCAAAATGTCCCCAGATCTTGAAATCATCATGATCTCCATTTCAGAAAAGTCTGGGTTTAGGCTGATTTGTCTGTGGTGTTTCTGTCTGTGGTGTTACTGTCTTTCCTGGTAAAATTTTACTTCAAATATTGGTAACACCACAGACATAAGTGGATATTTCACAAGTGTTTGATTAAAATGATTTAAAATTAAAAATGTTATTAAGCTTCAATTTGAATGGATATAGCATATTATACTAATTTTAAATGCATAATACATTTTATTAAAAGAAAACAAAAAAGCATTTTACAATTTCTGCCTCTCATTTGCCACCCCAATTGAAGAATGACACGGCTATTGATATCACATTCTTATAGGTCTATATATAGAAGCCATAGGCTAGAGCGATAAACGCATGCTTCTGACGCTGCATGCATCTGAATCAACCGCACACTCACACAGCTAATGTAACATCAACCTTAGAAATAAACATCTGTGACACTGAGATTACGCCGCTAAATACAGCGAACCCCAGTTGAAACCTACACGAGAATGCTTGTCTCATTTAACCCTGTTCTCATGGCCTTATCGGCGTCTCCTCAGAGCGATTATATGCTCTAGGCTGCGTATTGCTCCATGCGTATAAACACAGATGTGTAAATTCTGCTGCAAATATGCTTAATATTTCGCTCCTGCAACCGATGAAAAACGATGTTAACCAGGCAATATACACAGCGATATGGATTAAAAGAGCATTCACTTATCTTCGATGTGGATTTCAGATATTTTGAAACACGCTGCAACAGTTTGATTTGCAAGCAGCCGTGCGATGGAAAAGACGCTGAAGAATGGGAATTTAAATAGACCGCATGTGATAGGTGTCAACACTGGATTGGTACACGTCAGGAACAGTTGACTGTCGGCTGATGCAAGCTTGACTACCGTGGCCTCCCTGAACTAATGTTATGCTGAATGATACTGTTTTTGAAAAGTCTTCGCATAGCTATGACAGAAAACACTGGCGTCTAACAATGGCTTGGAAAAACAGTTAAACATAAAAATAAATATATATCACCCAAATAGGAAATAAAACGCTAATCGAATAAACATTTGTCCTAAACTCCTGAAACATCTGTGTCTCATATTTTAGAGCAGTCGATGCAATTTATGAAAGATATCAATTAAATCTGTATGTGTGTGGGTGAAAAAATATTCAGATGTAACCCCTTTGTAATCATTAACATTTTCATAAGTAACTGTAATTTAATTAAACATTTTTTTTCTCAATAACTGTAACTGATTATAATTACATTTATTTTGTAATTAAATTGCATAATTTAACTACATGTAACTAGTTGCTCCCTAACACTGTTTATGCATTATTACAATAACAGATGGTAAAAGAGTTCATTAACCTCTTTAATGTTAAAAATATGTACAATGTCACTTAACACTAGTTTGGCAAACAAGGGTACGTTCATAAAACAAGCCAGATCCGATCTGAAGCATCGTAACAAGTACAGCCATAGCAGAAAATTTATTATAGCGCCCGCGAAAGTAAGATAAAGCGTCACCGGATATGTATGTAACCCTGCATTACCCTGAAAGAGAGCGAGGATGTCATGTATTGACTGGCCAATTGGGATCTAAGCTTAGGTCAGTCCCGCCGAGTGTAACTAAAAGCGAGCCAATGCACGTGGCATCGATGGTGCGTCCAGTTGCCACTGATCGGCATGAGCATAAAAAGGCAGCTTAGGTGCAACACATACCAGGTTTTTGGCTGAGGAGGCCGAGCCGGTGACCTGGCGGCTCAGCAGTGGTATAGCAGTCGTGCCGGCCGGAAGGGACGTCTCAATTTATTCCCTCCTTCAGGGAACGGGATTACACGCGTAACGAGGATGATCCCTTAAGTTGATTACTCGAAGTTATGTCAGTGACTGACAGGTGGGATCCCTACAAAAGCGCCATGGATGCTGCCCCTTCCAGTGTTCTATGCGGGCTGCCTGTGCCCCTTTTTGAGGTGTAGGCGGGGGCTCCCAGCAAGAGACCAGTCACTGTTGTCCTGCTTTACCCACTCCAGCGAGATTGGACTGGTCTACACGATTTGTTGCATCTCGAAGGCCACAGATGGGACAGAGCAAAGCTAGGACTGGGTCTGCCTCCTCCAGGGCAACGCTTACCCACGCTCACCACCTGATTCATGAAGGGAACGTGTGAACCTTGGGCACCTATCAGGGCCGGATCCTCAGGTTTGGCTGGGAAGTCAGCTGGCCCAAGCTCCCTGAGTCACGAATCGTCAACCAGAAAATGCAAACTACCTTAAGGTTGAGAAAGACAACCTTCCCTCCAACCTGCAAAAAGGAAGAAGCAATGACCCTTATCGTGTGCATCTCTGGGGTCTTCTTGATGAGAAGACCACCACTTTCGATGGGCTGGAGTTCCCACTTCAGGGTGTAAGGCGTGTCTACGTAGATGGGTGCTCTCATCAAGTGATGGTGTCAACTCCTATTGGGTTCGGTCACCAAGAACCTCCGCGTCTCCCACCAGGGGACCAAACATGGAAATTATTCCAGAGTTCTGGATGCGGGTCAGTAGAATCCTTCCACAGATGACTCTGCGCCTTGTGTCATCCCTGTACCTTGCATCTTAATCCGGCCCCCGCGTTTCAGTGGGAGCAACTGTCAGTAAGAATTGTTTCTTAGATACAGTCTCATGATTTGCTCCGAACGTTCTCCAAATCAGCTGGACCATCTGGGTATGTAGTCCTCCCATTCTCCCAGAGCGTAGCTCGTGACAGTCGCGTCGGCTTTGTACGTTTGAGAGTCCGAATTTGCATGGCAGAGTGACCTCAGAACCTTCCAACTCCGCAAAGGAGGAGGGGGCGGGTGAGTTGCGACATGCACATTTCAGATTGAGTATCAGAGGCAAGGTACACCGCTAACAATCTAGGAACTGGATATGCCAGTTGCATTCAAGTCAAGTCAAGTTGAGCTTTATTGTTATTTTCCGTCTGCTATACACTGTGGTGGGACATACAGTTGGAACAAAATTTCGTGCCTCACGGGACCACGGTGCTACCATAAACCCCAGACATACAACAATAAAGTAAAACAACTGTCCTAAAACTATACACAACTAACCTGCATGACAGATTTTGACTATAATATGATACTATATATAAATGTTTACCTATAGATAAACACTAAAAAATACAAACTATTGGAATGCTTCACATAAATACTGTACATATTACACAGCTAACCTACTGACAGATTTTGACTAGTAAATATACTATATATAAATGTTTGTCCTATACATTAGACTAAAAAAAATAACAAACTATACGCAGGCTTCACTATAATACTGTACATGTGCAAAGGGGAAACATTGTAAGTCAAGCAGCTGGCTGGAGAACAAGTGAAAGCTTGATTATTTGTAGATGCATCAGCATGTAAAAATACATATATTCCTTCATTTTGCGGGGATTATCTAACAGCTGTGTGTGTGAACCAGTGTCTAGTGCGCACAGGTAGGAGTGGGTTACTACAGGTGGTTTGTACCTGGCCCACTCACCCGTGTGTAGCACAACTTCAAAATTTCGAATCTTCAAAAAAAAGAACCATTTCAGACAGTTTTTTCCTGTGATGTGGTAAGGTTGAAGGGGTGTTTGGGGGGTGGAGGAGGTGAGATGGTCCATGGTTTCAGAAGTTATGGGAGTTTGTGTGGGGTTTCAGAGGAAAGGCGGGGGTGAGTTTGAGTTCATGGGCTCTCACAGCCTGGGGGAAAAAGCTGTTGAGGCTGCTGGCGGCGCAAGGCTCTAACATGGTCTGCTGCCATACTTCCTGATTGCTGGAGCTGGAAGAGACTGTAAGGGAGATGGGTTGGGTCCCTTACGATACTGTTGGCTTTGCTGGAGCATTATGTAAGGAAAATGTCCAGGATGGAGGGGAGAGGGGCACCAATGATCTTTGCAGATGTCTTCACTGTCCGCTGGAGGGTCTACTGCGGTCTGCTGTGCACTACAGTTCCCATCCACACCCCCCAACACTGCAATGTTTTGTACGTGAGCCCACAGCCATTGGTGGAGGCATCCGTTTAACCCACAGCATACCTGGAGACCTGTTCTAGGTGCATTCCTACTCGGAGCAACGTAAGGTCTGACCACGGGGTGAAGGTTTGGTGACAGGCCAGTGTAACTTGGACCCGGTGAGTGCCGCGCGACCAATGACCCACCTCTCGGGACCCGGCCATGGAAGTTTGTGCGTGAGGCGGTCCTCATATGAAGCGAGCCCCAGTGGTGTAACTGGCCCACTGCAGCGCCATATTGCCCAAGGAGCCTATGAAATATTTTCAGGGACTGCTGTCCCTGGCCCTTGAATAAATTCAAGCAGTTAAGCACTGGACCGCGCACGTTCCTCTGACGGAGGAGTGCTGTCGGTTCGAAAAACCGAATCCAACTGCCATACAGAGAAAAAGCGCTCCTCTGCATCAGGGATAGGCAGGGTGTGATGAAATTATGTTTTGATTAACAAGGTTCGGGTAGAGAGGAGCATGTCAGATCACTGGAGCCTAATCAACACCGGTTGGAGCAACAAATCAAAGTTAATCAACACCATAGTATAAATACAGCGGACGTACCTCTATCCGTGTCAGACAAACAAACCTCCTCATCTGAAGATGGACTTCTTCTCCCGGTCCCATTGCTGCAACAAGCTGGCCCTAAGACTACTCCTCTGCAGCGCGGCACCTGGCAATCGAGCCACAAACGCCACATCTCAGCTACACAGCTCAGCTCAGGCCCTAGCACCGATGCTTCTACTACTTCATCAACGCAGGGGCATGTAGCCTCAAGCTTACAATTGGCCACTTCCGCCGCCAATCACCAGCCCACGCCGGGACGCTACTGTTCCAGCCCAGACCTCGCAGCCCAAGGCAAGTGCTTGGCAGTACTGGTTATCAAACACATCCCTGCCGGCCGCACCTTCCAGCTCTGAGGCTGCAGCCCAAGCAAGCGCTTAGCTGCTATGGCATCCGAACACGGCCCTGCCGCCGGCCACCTCCAGCGTGGAGCCCCTTCCAGCTCCGAGGCTGCAGCTCAAGCAAGCGCTTGGCGAGGGCTGACTCAATCACACAGCCCCGCCACGGCCACCCCCAGTTCGGGGTTTCGCGGCCCAAGGAAGTGCTTGGGCTGTATGGCCCAAACATAGTCCCCCGCTTGCACGCGAACCCATTCCAGCTTGGGGCCCACGGCCCAATCAAGCGCTTAGCCACACTCGCTATCATAAGGGGACCCCGCCCCGCCCCCAGTCCCTGGCAAACATTTCCTCCAGGCTAAATCTCAATACTCCCTCTTCTCTGACTAAACCTATGGACCGCCCCATCAAACAGTGTCGCACTCCCCCGAACCTTCCCCAAGTGGTTCCTAACATCCGAGCGCAGATATTTAGCAGCTGCAGACTTCATCTCTTGTCTCTTCTTTCCCTCCTGCCCCACTTCCGATTTCAACTCCAAAATAGACTGTGGGGATTTCTCATCCCCTTTAAAAAATCCAAATCCCCTTCATCTCGATTACTACTTTTTAGGGTTTACTATCTGAGTTTACCCCCCCCCCATTCATTTCATGCACCAAGATCATCTGTTCAGCTTCCCCCACAGGCGAACGGAACTCAATGACTATTTGTCAATTAGAGCCGAGTCCCGCTTTGTCCTATGGAGGGGGTTCATGTTTACACATACACACAAGCTTTTTTCCCATTGTCCACCAAATGTGCCGTGTCGATTCGCCCATTGCAATCCAGTGCCCTGACTGGGTGCGACACCTCGATCAAGATCTCCACCAGCCGGGTATGTTTTAGCTGCAGGAACATTTCTTTCGTGTGCTTAGGTTGTAGGTCAGGTCGCCACGCTCACAAACCAATCAATCATAATCATACCACAGGGCCCCTATACGTCCTCGGTGAAATCTACCAGCTACATCCAAGATTACGCGACTCCAACAGCCAACTCGGGTCCAAAAGCAAACCGCCCCATCAGAAGGCAGATAAAAGGCCGTCCTGCATCATCTTCTCTTTCCAACAATGGGAGCTTGCCCAGACCGCGCACATCGTGCCGATTCTGTGTCGGAGATTCAATCCGCCCACGCAAAGATGACGTAGTCGACAAAACACCTAAAAAATCAAAAAAGAAGTCAAAGGGGGGTTTTTCATGCTTTATGAGCGCCCCTTTCAATAACCCCACCCCCCATCAAAATTTTTCACTTCAGCCCCATCGGAGTAGCTACTAGGAAAGTTTTCAGGTAAGAAAGCTGAACATTTGATCTCTGCATCACCACATAACTTCCTCAGTCCAAGCATGAATAACGTGATCCCTCTTGATGAATTGTTCTCTCCAGTAACTAAGACGTAGAGTCAGGCAGGTCGAACTGGTTGAAAAATTGTGGGTCCGCGACGCCTGGCTTGCAAAAATAACACATTCTGTCTCTTGCTGCCTTCAAAAAGTGAATGCCCTATTCATCCGGACTCGTGGCACTTGTGTGGTGGATAAAATGGCTCTGGAAAGATTATTTCGCTGTCCGTTTAACATTTGGATGCAATAAAGAGCAGCCCCCAAAAGTTTCAATACGGTATAGATAGCCGTTTGCTGATCATTGTCTACTAATTATGCAACTTCCCCACATTATCCACCTCCTAGACAAACTTTCTTACTGCATTTCAACCTCCCAATGCAATCCCAGCCGCCCCCATCCTCACAGTCCAAAAAGTTTTTTTCCAAGCTTGGGATCCAACCATGACTCCAGTAAAAACCAATGGGTTTCCCGCTACATCCATCGAGGTTCCTCTGTATCAAACCTAGAACTCGCTCTTTACCTGCCCACGGAGAAGATAGGATAGAATAATCCTCGTCTCCCTACCTTACTCGGACAGCCCACGTTCTAAATTAATGCGAACGTCCTTTATCTGCTAGGGCCCTTAAAACTTCGCACTGAGCATCATTCCCCCCAGGATGCCCTTATCAATATCACATATCCTCTCACTAGCGTCTTCGGTTCACGGGATTGAGGACTTCATTCCGTATCTCACGCATTGCGCGACGGGAAACTTAATTTATGGCTAATGTTCCTTAAAACAATGGAATGGCTTCCTTCCCCTTTTCTACAACAAAGTCCATTTTCATCTACCGTCGACAACCCAACAAAACATTTTACAGAACGCGAGCTCCCTTCAATTTGATATGGAAGGTTTTACGCAGGACGTATGGTTGCCGTCTACATGGCCCCCCCAGCTGCAGGACTCACCTCAGTCTCCTCAGCTATTTTTGAGCTCTACCTACCCCCTCGTAGTATCAGCCTTCCTGTGGGGGGAAAGACTGGGGCGTCTGAAAACGTCTCGTAGGTGCAGTGCAACAACGCAAGCAGTCGTCCAGTTGAATTATTAAAGGATGTTCTTAATTCTCCCTCCCTTATGGTCGCTCCTTAGACGCTTAATATGGATGACATCAGGCGACCAATTGATAATAATTGCTAAGCTGTTTCCAAGGTTTCAGAAAAAACCCAATCACTGACTCTCTGTCTCTGCTGTTCTGTTTTCCAGAAATGCATGACGGCTGGCTCCCAGAGGGGGACCAATTCCACACTCCAGTACTGCACATATTCAGAATTAATTCTTCCCTTAACCCCCCTCTCTAAAAACCCTTCTCGACTCATCGCTCAACACATAATCTCCAAGCAGTTTCTCCCATACACCCTGTCAGAGTCATATGTTGCAGCGTGTAGGATGCCTTCAAGGCATTTCACATAAACATACACCACTCCGGTCCCTGATTTTTTCCCCTACTTTTAATTACCATCTTTCATTTCTTTTCTCACACCGGCGTTGTAAGGGTCTCCAAGTCGTGTTCCAGTCAAAGGGCTATCTGAGCGGTGTCCATTGTTTCCACAAACTGATGTTGGACGCTCCCCCCCTAGCCCTGAAAATAAGCAATTCACAAAGCCTCCCTTCTGATCATAGAGGTTACAGTGATCCCAGACAACCCATCCAAACTCTAGACAACCCATCACGTTAGATATGCTCACAAAAGGATCCACAGCCCTCCGCACAACATTACCAGCCCCGCAGTACAGCCCACAAAACAATCAACGCCATGTTCATCTACATTGCATTTTTTTTTTCGGTTTTCTTATATGCTCAGAGCTCACGATTTTCTTCCAAATTCGATCCAAAAAATAAACCCGCCTGTCTAAGACCTAACCGTACCTCGATACCGAAAACATTCATTGCCTTAATCAAACAAAGCAAGACAGGGGCCCAGCCACTAAAGGTCATTTCATCTACATTTTCAATCTCCCTTCTTTACCAATCCAACCAGATCAGTTTCATCTTAGAATCCCTCTTGCCCTTAGAAATTCTCAGGCTAAGATCCTGCACGAACCCCTATTCGTAGGTGATTTAAAAAAAAAAAAAAACAGTCACTCGATTCTGGTTTCAAAAACATCTCAGATCCGTCCTGCAATTGTCGGGCATCTCAGCAAAGAATTTCTCCAGCCATTCTTTTCGCATCGGGGCAGCAACTTTCAGCAGACCAAAAAAGGCCTCTCCATGCAGCAGATACAATCTCAACTCTTTGAACGATGGTCTTCAGAAAGGCATACCAAAGCTATATCAGCAACTAACCAGTTCCACATTAAAGCCCACCAAAAAACGTCATTGGGCATCAAAACCAATTTAAAAAAAAAAATAAAAAATAAAAAACCCTCCCCCTGTCCCATCCTACAGTCGGCGAGGGCTTAATCATGCTATGCCGTCATTATTGAGCTCCCATTGGATGCCAGCTAGGACAGCATTATCTTTTTTTCCTTTCTAATGGTCGCGAGACTGTACCCATATCGATGCAGTGAGTATGGCGCTTCCCATCGGATGTCGGCGAGAGCCTCCCGGCTAGACAACCTTACCTTTTCCATTCTACAGCCAGCAAGCTTACCCTTCGATGCTGTGTGCTCCCCGTTGGAACGTCTGCAACGAGCCTCCGGCCAGACAAGCTTTACCTTTCCATTCTCACGCGTCGTCAAGCTTACCTATCCATTAACCGCGAGTATCAAGCTCCCGTTGGAGGCCTGCAAGAGCCTCCTTTTCCATTCTACGGTCGTTGAGGTTTACCCACGTCCGATGCTGTGATATGGAGCCCCCATCGGATTGCTGGCAAGAGAGCCTCATGGCCACACAAACTTTCCCGTTTTTCTATTCTATCTATCTAACGCCTGCGAGGCTTTACCCCAGACGATGGAGGTGAAGCATGGAGTTCCTCGTTGGCATGCTGGGAGATACTCCTGGCCACACAGCTTTAACCTTTTCGTTCTTACATCCGAAAAGGCTTACCCGTTTGATGAATGTGAGTATAATGCCCCCGTCAGACGTCGGCCGAGAGACCTTCCGGCTGGACAACCTTACCTTTTCCCATTTATACGGTTCAGCTAGGTTACCCGTTTGATTGGTTGTGCTGCTGTCGACGTCGGCGAGAGCCTCCTGGCCAGACAATCTTTACCTTTCCATCCTACGGTCGGTGAGACTTACCCGTTCGATGCGTGTGCTCCCGTTGGACGTCGGCGAAAGTCTCCCGGCCACGCAACTTTACTTTTCCATTTGACGGTAGGCAAGGCTTAGCCATTCCGACGCCATGGAGTATCGCGCTCTCACCAACACGCTGTCTAAGCCCCTCAGCTAATCTCACATCTTTTCCCCCCGCCTGGCGAGGCTTACCCAATCTGATGTTCTGAGTATGATTACCCATCAGATGCCGCAAGAGCCTCCAGTCCGGGTTTTCCTTTCTCTCCTCCTCCCCACCTGGCGAGCTTACCTGTCTGAAGCGTGTGCTCCCGTCAGGACGTCGTTGAATAGTTCTCCCTGTTGGGTTTCTATAATTGCTGCCCACAAGCGAATGTTCTCATCCATCGAATTGCCGTGTAGTACTGATCTCAGGTTCGGGATGTCGCGAAGAGAGTCCTCCCTTGTCGGTCAGCCCAAAGGCCTTTTTATCTGCCAAACTGAGAGGACCCACACATCCAGTTGTCCTGGGTCTTGATCTCCAGTCGGAGGCTTCATGGGCCCTCTCGGTCAGCCATTTGGGCCCTTTGCCCACTGATTAGCAGGGGCTTGTCAGCCAATAGGGCCCGTATGCCGGAGCACCCCGTGACCTATTTCCAGTCGAGGCAAAACTCGGGCCCTCCCGGTCGGGGCTATTACAATCACGCTGCCTCCTCCCCATCGGCCTTAAGTAGGGCTCACCCGTTACCAATCCTTGAGCCCACCGTTGAGCATCGGGCCGGGCCCCTCCCGACCGGGTGCCCCAAACCACATCAGTGCCAGCGGTTTAGGACCTACCCTTCCAATCCAAGTCGCTCCCAGCGGAGTACGGAGGCTCTTCCGGCCTGCCAACCAGCTTACTTCTCAAAAAATTAGCCCCCGCCATTATTAAATGCTTATTTTGGGGGCGTTCTTAGTCTGACGGCTGTCTTTGGCTCAATTGCTTTTTGGGGATACTCTAGGTTCGGGCCATTCCCGAGCTCTGAGCCCTTCCCCAGACAGCACGCCAAATACGGCATTATCATACTTCAGTTCTAATTATATGTAAAGCATGAAATTATGATTTATTAACAAGGTTTCTGGAAGGAGGCGCTGTCAGATATTGTAGCCTAATCAACACTGGTGTGAGCACAACTCAAGTTAATCATACATCATAGTATAAAGACAGGCTGACTTACCTTCTATCCATTGATGGTTTATCAGCATCCTCCCTCAGCCACCCCATCTCCTTTCACTTTGAGTTAATTTTACAATTATATTCGGGGTTGGGGGTTACTCGTAGGGTTCGGAGGCCATCCCCCCGTTCTCGGAGCCCTTTCCTGGGACAGCACAACAAATACGCAATATCATACTTCAGCTAAATTATTGTATATTAGCGTGAACTCGTGAACTGACCTCGTCTGCTTCGTGTGGGCCAAGCTCTCGACCGCGTCACTGAAGAGCCTGGTCTGGGACACAGGGGTTGTTACACCCTGTTAAACCAGACCCCCCATTATGGGCCTCACAGCTGAAAGTGCCCTACCTAACTTAAAATTGTAAAACAGTTTCCTTACTTCAGGTGTGTTACACACATAATTTTTGGTGTCTTTGGAAAGAAGACCCTTTGGGCTTTACTTTTTATCAACCAGAGTTGGATAATGCTCATAAACTATTAAAAGTTAGAGACTCTGAAGTGCCTTGAAAATTTTTTTAACCACCACTGAGTTGTTTTTTTATTTGATATAAAAATACATGAAATCAGTCCTGGAGCAATCTAGAAAAGAATGTGTGAAAGTCAAATGTTCTCATGGAACCACACTGATTTTTTTCTGACACATTTTTCTGAGACTATGTCTAGTCCCCCACATTGTTCTGAGACTATGTCTAGTCCCCCCACCCCCCAAATATAAAAAAAAATATTTACCAACTTTATTGACGGGTTCTACAAACGATTGTTTAGTCATTAAACATACCACTGCAGAGTTTTTTTTTTTTTTCAATTATAAAACAACTGACAGAAACCTTAGGACATCATAATAAGTGAGTATATTTGAGGGACTTAGAAAAATAATTAAAAAAAATAAAAAAGATTTAAACTTTAGATGCCAATTACAGAAATTTACAATGAATCCTGGTCATATAGCAATTACATGTGCGGATGGCCAGTTATAGTAGATGGTAATCATATAAATGCGCCATAAAGTCATAAATCACACTCTTACTTTTTAATCATGTAGACGGGCGTTCCACATTGATAGCTGTGATTACAAAGTAGTAGGTGTCTGGATTTGCCACTCAAACAGATGGTAATCATGCAGATACAGGCACATTCAACATAAAACACACTCACACATATATACATTTTTTTTTGAAAAATAAAAAAAATTAAGAAAAAGGTGATCGCTAAGTTATCCTCGCGTCCACCAGATGACAGGTGTGTGTCAAGAAGCGATATCGTCACGAGAGAGCACCAGAATTCAAATAAACAAGTCTTTCCGCCTATCTTTTTCACGTCTTTTTTTTTGGGAAAAAAAATCGTCTCATTCTGTTTGTGAACACTGTACTCTACAAAACCATGCCATTTTTAACTACCAAGATGCAGTTTCTGGCATGAGTATTAATTCTGTCTGACTCACCCACGAATGCCACCTCAGTGTGTTTAATGCCCAGAAACGTGATTAATTGCCCAGAACACGGAGCCAAATTGTGACCATTAACCGGTGGCGAAGATAACGACTGCATGCAGAAATGCATAGGTGGAACGGCCATCTTTTATAAAAAGCCCACCCTTGTAAAACTCTTTTAGGAGAAATGCTCTGTTAGGTGCTGAGATTCACTGGAGGAAATTTCCGTTTGCAGCACGAAAGGGGGTATTGCAGGCCTGAAGAGCACAACCCACTCAACACAGGAACGACATTACATTTCATTTACTCAATTTAGCAGACGCTGTTATCCAACGCGACTTACAAATGAGAACAGTAGAAACATATCAGATCAACGAGACAAAACAACAACGGTATACAGGTGCTATGACAAGTCTCAGTTAGTCGAGTATCAGCACACGTAGACATGTTTTTTTTTTTTTTTTCTGAAAGCGCTGTCTGATAACACAAGAAGCTCCCAAGAGCATGTAGACTCATTACACACAAAGCAGTTTGATAGAAGCAGAACGATGTTGGTCGCTCGGAGAACCGCCAAATTGAAAGCTGGTTATGAGTTGCCACCTGCTGCCTTTTTATGCTCACACTGTGATCAGGCGGGCAGCTGGATGCACTCATCACATGCCCTTGTGCATAGGCTTTATTGTAGTTACGACTCGATAATGGACTGGTCTCTCTAAAGCAAGAGGTCTCTCCCAATTCATCGGCTATAACGACGTTACCTAGAGAGTTAACGCGGCTGAAGAGGGGAACACCCTGTCTAAACACAAACGCCCTGTTTACGTCTAATGGCGTATTAATTGTTGTCTATCATTGATACAAGTTGTTGGTTTGGTGTCTGTTTGCTCTCTTTCTCTCCCTTTCTCTCTCTCCACTGCGTGTTTGTTACTTAATAGGCTAATGATGATCAGCTGCACTCATCCACCCGAATGTGGCTGTCCTGATTGGTGCAGTTGTTTGCTGGGGCCCCCCCCCTCTAGTACAAAATAGCAGAGAACAGCAGGGAGGCAGGGGAGTGACATCAACAGTGGTTGAGGTATGTCCGCTCTCTAGGCCCCATGAGTGATGATCGTGCTTGTTGTGGCCCTTCAGTTGGGTTTGTTAAAAGGTTTCCTAAATAATCGTGTACAAGCTTGGTGGGTAAGGTAGTGTGGAGGATACCACTATGTTTCCTCCTGTTGTTAAAGGTTAGGTTAGGGGAATGAGGGAAGTTATATGTTGTTTTGTAAAACATTTTTTTTTAATGTATAGGTAATTTAGTATATTTCCCCTTTTTAGGTGGAGTATTGTGTGTTGTGTGTGTGTGTGGTGTTTTTTTTTTTTTTTTTGTTTTTTTTTTTTTTTTACAGTCCTTTTGTTTTGGGGCCTTCTCCCGAGGTATGTTTTCTTGGTTTTGTGTTTAGTGTTCCTTTTGTATTAGTTGTTATCTTTGCTGGAACCCCTTGATTGAGTAGGAAATTAAAGGTCTCCACGAGGCCGTTTTTCAAACTCAAATCGTGGTTGGTTGTGACTTTTGGGGCCGCAGAGCTGGAGAAACCTCAAAGTCTCTCCACATTGTTTGTCTTCCCATTTACCTATAGGACAGGGGAGGACGTAACAACTGGGGGGCTCGTCCGTATGACGTAAGTGAAGCCTTTTTTCTCTCCTTGTTTTGTTGTTTGGGATGTCTTCCATAGTGAGAAAGGGGATGGAGGAGGGAGCTCCTAGTTAAGGGAAATGGGAATTTGATTGGTACAGCCTTCAATCTTTCCCTCCTACGACAGAGGTTGTTTTGACTGCTGCAGGAAAAGATTATCAATTGCGGACTTATTGAATATTAGAGTTTGTGAGGGCAGCTACTAAAAAAACAAGGTTGTAAAAGAGGAATATATGAGAAGCTAGTGGAGGCAGGTATTTTGGGCAGTAGGGTTCAGAGGATAATGATGGCACGAAACCTAAGGTGTTGTAGCAGATAGTATCTGCAACCTGCAGTTTTTTTTGGAACCTGAGTGGTGCAACCTGAATAATACTTATTGGAGATTAGGCCTTTGAGAGTTGGATTTGGAAATACAAAGGCAAGAATGTGATAGCTCAGATGATCAGGCTGTGGGTTATAGATGCCGGGGTTCGTCAACCATACCTCCTTCCAGGCCAGCCAGAAACCTAGGAGTTGTGATGGATTCATCAGTTAAGCTTCAGAGACCATATTGCTAACATACGGACCGGTTCCTGGCAAGCGGGGGGAAATTTTTTTTTTTTGGGCCCCCCATATACAACATTAGGAAGATTGCTTCTATGTTCTCATTTGTAAGGTCGCTTTGGGATAAAGCGTCTGCGAAATGATTAAATGTAAATTGTTAGCATCTGGAATCACAGGATCGAGCGCTTGTGGCAAGGTTCCAATCAAACCCTTAAAACTATGAGTCATGCATATTGCTTGCAGACAGGAAAGGATGGGTGGAGGGGCTGCCTTTTTTTTGTTGTCGCCGCGCCAGAGAAAGCAGTTCAGGACTCTTTTTTTGGATTGTAGTCTCCGGAATTGGTGTCGGGCACACCGTAAGGGGTCCATGAAATACTGTTCTATGACCGTTTGCTGATGAAAAAATTGTTCTCTGGGCCTCTCTGGGATTATGAGTGAGTTCTTCAGAGAGAGACTTCTCATAAACGTGGTTAGTTCACGCCAAGGCTCATCGATCTGTGGTTCAAGAAGAAAATGAGCAACATTTTAATTAAAAAGAAAAAAAAAAAAAAAAGTGTCAAAAGCACTTGCAAGTTGGTGACCGTTTGCTTTTGCCTGATGCTGGTGCTTGATTGCAAGCAAAGTTTTTCCGGGCCATTATGTCATCACGCAAAAGCTCAGTGAGACTGATCACACTATTCACAACCCCTGGATCATCGACATAAAACTATGTCTGTATGCGACATGCCTGAGACTGCATCAACGATGATGCGATTGGCTCTAATTGTTGGTACAAGAGTACAACTGAATAGTAGCACGAAGGCATTTGATACTTGGTTCGGGGGAAAAATGCACTGTCTAGGTCTTGGGCGGGAATATAAGGTTCAATAAGGGGAAATAGGAAAGTTTTATTGTGGGGGTTTTTACATCTATCGTTTAATTTTTTTTATTTGCTCTATTATTATTATTGTCTATCATTGATACAAAGTTGTTGGTGTTTGTATTTTTGCTCGCTTTCTCTCCCTTTCTCTCTCTACCTGTGCGTTTGTGCTTAATAGGCTAATGATCAGCTGCACTCTTCCACCTGAATGCGCTGTCCTGATTGGTGTGTGTTTGCTGGCCTCTAGTAAAATATAGCAGAGAGAGCATGGAGGAAGGGGAGAAACATTGTGGCGTTTGAGGTGGTCTCCAGGCCCATGAGTGCTTATTGCGCTTGTTGTGCTCTTTGTTGGGGTTGTTACAATGTTTCCTGAGTTGATGATTTGCTTAATAATCGGTTAAGCTTGTGGATAAGGTAGGGTGGAGGATACCCATACGTTTTCTCCTGTTTAAAGGTTTTTTAGGGAGTGGGGGAAGTTATGTTGTTTTATGTTCTTTAATGTATAGGTAATTTAGTATTTTTCCCCTTTTAAGGTGGTGTGTGTGTGTGTGGGGTGTTTTTTTTTTTTTTTTTTTTTTTA